>NC_057862.1:511850314-512065314 GCF_019393635.1 Dromiciops gliroides
TCTCTGAGTCAGACTAGAGCCCATACCTTGTTGCTATTTTGGAATATGTCATGTCTGGTCCTTTTAAATCTGATCACTGAAAGAATGTTCCAGTCCTATCCTGGTCATGGAAATATGAATTTTCTCAGGATTCTTTTACTACCCTCCTCCCATAGAAGAAAAAAATACAAAATATTTTCAAGAACATGTTTAACTGAAAAGAAATTGAGCAGTCATGGAGCAAGAATAAGACAAAATAGCCTGAGTGCTAGATTAGTATTTTAGAAATGAAAAGAACAACAGAAAGACCCACAATATGTTGGGTGACAGTCATAGAGAGATTAGGGCAAGGATTCTTAAACTTGTATCTGTCATGAACCCCTTTGGAAATTTAGTGAAGCTTCTGTACCCCTTCTCATTGTTCTCAGAGTAATATTTTTAAATTCATAAAAATACATAGCATTTTAAAGGAAACTGCAGTTATCAAAGCATGGAAATGGTAAACAAGTTCCTGGACCTTAAGTTAAGGACCCTTGGCTTAGTGTTAAATAATACTAAAGTAATGAGTTGCTGTGATCTACCTTGGTGGAATGCCAAAGTTGATAAATCATCATATTCATCAAATTTACAAAGTACAAATTCCAGTGCTGATCTCTGACTTTCTTTCAAATGTTGTACAATGGACTCTGCCAATCATTTGGACAGAGGTTCTTTCACTTTCACTGGAAAATTTTTTTGGGTATCCACATTGATGAGATTAGATATTCATGATATATCAGCATAAATTGGCATGTATGTGTGCACATATGTTGTAAAAGTATAAAACAGAAGAGAAAAGAGAATAGAAAATATATATTTCTTTACAATTTTATGAATGGATCTGAACTTGACATTCTCTGTTGTTACTATGCTACTATGAAAACATACTCTGTCTCAGGTTTCCAAGTTAATTATTTCCTTTCCATTAGCCACAAAAGGTCCCTTGTAAGACCCAGGCTTGGGTCTCAGAGGGATAGATAAAATGTATAGTTTTATATTTTCTGTATGGTGAAAATTGCATTTTATAATCTCACTGATGAACTACAGGTGATGATACTAAATAATGATGCACCTGCTCTAGGTATGAATCGACTATCAGCATTGTAACTTAAAATCCTTCAAAGCCAAACTATTTCCCCAAAACACTCTGCTCACAGCTGAGATGAACTACCATTAAAGAAACTGAGAAGAATAGACCCAATGATATTTTATTTTAATTATTTTTTTTTGCTGAGGCAATTCCCAATGATATTTTAATTAATGGTCTGACAATAATAGTTTCTATGACTATGTTTTACTTATTGTATTAATATGAAATTGACATGTGTAATTTTGGTCTGACTTTTTGAGATAGAATTTTTATTTGGTATAATGGTAGACATTGAACTTAAACTATAGTACTTTCTACTTTTTAGCAAAAGAAATTATATCCTTATACTACTGGGAAATGCAAAATTTCTGCTTCTTATTTATAAATCTTTAAGAACTCCTTTTCCCTCTAAAATCAATAATTCTATTTATTCTGATAAAAGAAACTTTTCCTTTCACCAATATAATTTTCTCACCTTAGTGTAGTCAAGGCCATCATTCTTTACAAATTATATTTATCACTTTATCACTTCCAAGCTAAAGTTAAAAAGTCAGATTGGATTGGCAATTATAATTCTTTAAATCTCTGGGAGATAAAAGTATTGATTATAATTAAGCCGCTTGAAATTTTTGTTTCTGCTAAAAAATAAAATGAGACAAAGATTGTCTCCTAATAAATTAGTTGCAAAAATGTTTTTTTCCTGATATTTTATACCACTGTTGGTCAAATAGTTTTTTCATAAAATTAAATTTTCATTTAATTTTAGTTACAGAAACAAAATATAAGGGTGTAGTGGCCCAGGGAGAGGAGTTTTGGTTAGGGACATCCTCCCCCTCATCAATATCCTTCCTAAAATATGGCATCTAGAACTAAATATAATAATCTAAATTTATTCTGTCCAGAACAGACTTGGGATGTTGTTTCTTCATTAGGAAAGCTGACTCTTTTAATGAAGTCTAAGATTATATTGGATTGGAGACTGCTATGTCATATCACTGAAATAAGAAAGACTTACTGGCATGATAAAATGTTTGTGTACATAACTTGTTTTGAGTGGAAACTATGAATTGTATCTTTGGAAGTAGGATGCAAATTTATGAGATTAAAATATATATTTTTTTAATTTAAAGATTGGTATAGTGGATAGCACACTGGGATTAGAATTAGAAAAAATCATGAGTTCAAATCCAGCCTCAAGCATTTACTTGATGTGTGACTATGCAAGCTGATTAGCCTGTTTTTCTCATTGTCTCAGTTCCTCATCTGTAAAATAAGCTGAAGAAAGAAATGGCAAACCACTTCTGTATCTTTGCCAAGAGAACCACAAATAGGGTCACAAAAAGCTAGACATGACTGAAACAACTTAGTAGCAACAACAAATACCTAATTCCAGAGATGTATCCCATCAGTAAGGAAGCCCTATATTAAATTTGGAGGGTTTTTTTTTTTTATGACTTTAACCACTGGGATGTAAGTTTTTCACTTCCTATCAATCAGAAAGCCTGATTTGTAGTCATTGATATTCAAATGAATTGGACATCAGCAATCAAAGAACCCATGGTATTCACCAATTTTGATTATTTAGTTTTAAAAAGTGCTTTCTGAAGAGCAGGTATGAATGAGAACTACTGTATGATGCTGCAGAGAAAGCAGAGATCCTCTTTGACAGCTATAAAAAAATCCATATATCTTTTCTTTGATTGGTATTATCCCCCTGGTTGTTGTGCAGGTCATATTTTATTAACAAGATGTAACTAGTTCTCTCAAAATCCAATTACAATGGCCAATGGCTATAAAACACTTGAGAGTCTCCTTATGATAACTAACATGATTTTCATACAGAGCATTTAGATGCTTCCTTATATTGAAGTTAACACAAAGTAGGTGGTCAGTTATATAATACTTATTATCACTAGGATATAAAAGAGCACAATATTAAGATGTTTGGACAGTTTTATTTTCTCTAATGGATTTTTAAATAATATAACCTAGGAATGTCACCAATGTATATAAAGGGGAAAGGGGGGGTGGAGTTGCTTTCATTACTATTTGATTCAATAATCACTTATTAAGATCTCCATATGTACAAGGAGTTGCCCTGGATCCTAGGGATACTCAAATATTCAAATGGGTCACATACTTCATAAATTCAATAGGTTCTTCTATTGTTGCAGGTCATAATCCTGCCCATACCTGCTCATCCTCTTGCTGATATCTTCCCAAATGTTCATCTCAGGAGGTCCACCCAATCTACTGGAAGCGCTCCCTACTCTCTTAATATTGAGATGGTTCTGGTAGAGCACTCTGGCTGTCTGCCTGTCATACCTCACTTGTCACAGGACCAATTCATCTTCTATTCCCATAATACAATTATTTGAATATGCCTTTTATCACTTTTCTTTCCTAGAGATCCTCATTGATAGTATGTTTCAGTGTGCTCATACCTATGATGTGTGTCACCATTTTGCTCAGCGTATTGCTAATTCTTAGTTTTTCAGAGGCCATTTTATAAAATGTCTTGCTGCCATTAGCAATTCCAACAGAATGTCAGTATTGAAAAACATGCATCTTGTCTTATGGGAAGCGAGGGGCCATTAAGGCAGCTTAATACTAGTCCTGGACTTGATATGAGGAAGGCCCATTTACCTTAATTCAAATTTGGCCTCAGACACTTACTAGCTATGTGATTCTTGATTCTATGTTCTTCAATTTTCACATCTATAAAATAAGCTGGAGAAGGAAATGGGAAACCACTCCAATATCTGCCAAAAAAAAAAAAAAAGGTACAAGGGATCATGAAACATCAGACACAACTGAAATGACTGAACAACAAATTTATCTTTATGATTTTGTCTTACATTTAATTATATAGCCTTTAATTTAATATTTATTTGTTCTTAACAGATCAGATATTTTAATAAGAAGATATGAGCACCGACCCTGGAGTCAAGAGTACCTGAGTTCAAATCCGACCTCAGACACTTAACACTTACTAGCTGTGTGACCCTGGGCAAGTCACTTAACCCCAATTGCCTCACTAAAAAAAAAAAAAAAAAAAAAAAAAAAAAAAAAAAAGAAGAAGATATGAGCAACTGCTTGAGGGAAAGATTCTCTAGTCCATTAAATAAATACTATTTATTATATAGTTTATTACAGTCTGTTAATTATTTAAGTGTTAATCTGATATGTTTGATAAAATGGAGTTCTAATCTTAATTAATTAATGAGACATAATTTAGTAATTAAGGAAGAAACATACTCCAATATTACTCCAGTACTCTTAATAGTGAGAATGAACACTGCAACAAGTCTTGTAAAAGGCTGAGGGTTGTCTGCTTTTATATCAGTGCTAGCATTTGTGCTATAGGTTCATTGATATTGGTAACCATTTCAATATAGTCTATTAATCCTTAAGCCATCTGGAATCTTCTCAAGATTGATATGTGTTTGTGACAAAATTGCCTCAGTTTTCCCAAATAATTTGAGGAGACCACCAAGTCAAGCAGAGGCAGATTTATTACATTCTCATGAAAATGGGTGACCCCATGCAAGGGATGAGGAGCACACTAATGGGCCCATCAGTTGGGTTTTTATGGAAGTTTTGAGAGGGGAGTCCCCTTGTGTACAGGGTGAACTCACAATCTAACATCCAACCCTGTTTCACCCAGGATGCGTGTTCAGCTCATGATAAGGGTATGGATATATGTTCCAAGAGGGAGGGGGAAAGTGGAGAGGGAAAAGGTCAAACCAAGGGAGAGGGAAAGGGGAGAGATGGTACCAGGATCTAGCACCAGAAGCTGGGGCTTAGGAATGTAAAAGGGAGAGGTAATATCTAGGTGAGGTCCACACTAGCAGGAGACATCTTTCCTGACTGGTCATAGAACAAGGCAGGGAGGTGTGTTGTAGCAACAGCATGACTAACCCATAATCAGGACTGGGGAACTGGGGGTGTGGAATGTAGGTGGAGAAGGTGGGGGGGAGGGATACCAGGGTACATCAGGTTCAGTAAGGCAAAATACATGATTTCTGTTATTAACAATGGAATAAAACATGAACTCAATAATCTGACTATAACAGGGACTGGAGGCTGGGTAATTTCCAGACCCCATTCTCAGAATCTAAACTGACTCAAGTCCACCTATGCCATACAATACGTTTTGATTTTGATTTTTTCTTAGTACAAGGTTAGGATATAATTGTATCAAGCATTTGCCTAGTGCTTTGAAATTTGCAAAACCTTACAAAACAAAATATATACCCACAAATAATTTTACAGGTGAGAAAACTGAGGCAGAAAAAAGTTACATGACTTATCCAGTCATATAACAAGTAAGTATCTAAGGCTGGATTTGAACTCAGGTTTTACTTATTCCAGGTCCAGTGCTGTATCCATATTGGAATGATCATTCTCTTGATAATTTGATAATTTTGAGATAGTTGAAAGGTGTGTAGTGTATATGTGTATGTGTGTCTGGAAGGATGTCCTAAAGGAAGTATACACTGGTCTAAAATTTAGGGTCAGGGTTTGGTGAGATTGGTTCAATAAAGGAGATAGGACAAAAGAAACAAAGAAATAAATGATTATAAAGCTTCTTAATTTATTAATCACAAAAAATACATGTAAGAATATAATAAAATATAGGTATTGTTAACCTGAAAATTAAAGAAACAATCAATATAGGAGAAAATAAGGTCTTTAATCAGGGCAGAGGAACTATAGCTCGCAGTATCACAAAGATCTGAAGCTAGGATGGGGAGAGTTATGGGGTAACAGAACAAAAAGGGAACCAAAAGATTGCTCCAGAGTCACATACAGCTACTTAAAGTAAATGAACCTTTAACAAAAGAAACAATAGAACTGCTCCTAACTATAGATGCTACTAACTCTAAATAGAAACTACTTCATGTAGATAGACTCTTTCACATAATAATAAGAAAGTCCAGGGAGTAAAGTGGGGAACATTGGGAGGAGATAAGTTGCTTGGGGGGAAGGTGGGGGAGGTCCTTAAATCCATCAAGGGTCTGGAATTGACAAAGATTGGTTAGTCCTAGGCTTTCCCCAGGAAAAGGGAGTGGGTAGGGATGTCAGTTCTCAGTATATATATGAAGATAATATGTAAATGGAGAATGTGTGTGTGTGTGTGTGTGTGTGTGTGTGTGTGTGTGTGTGTGTGTGTGTATGTATGTGTGTGTGTGTATGGAAAGAGAGAGAGAGAAATCATTGAGTGAGGCTCTTGAGGTTCTTCAATTACCTAATGGAATACACACAGTTTTGTAGCAACAGCATCTCCCACAAGAGGAAGTTACAAGTCCAAAAGGCTATATCTCCTCCTTTTCACTGGTTTTTATGGGGTAGGTCCATCACAATTAACCAATTAGTAAAGTATGGTTTCCTTACATATTTTAGAACTGGGAAGGGTTATGCATTTCTAAAGAACAATACCTTATTATGATGATACCTATGCATAATCCAATAGAATAAACATTTATTAAGTGTCTACTGGGGGGGGGGGCACTGTTAAGTGCTTGGGATATAAAGAAGAAAAGGAAGGACAATCTCTTCCATCAAGGAGTCTAAGATATAGTGGAGGAAGACAAGCCACAAAAAAGAAACTTAAAAGGGTATAAGAGGGGGCAGCTGGATAAAGCACCAGCCCTGGATTCAGGAAGACCTGAGTTCAAATCCGGCCTCAGACACTTGATACTTACTAGCTGTATGACCCTGGACAAGTCAGTTAACCCTCATTGCCCTGCACCCCACCCCACCCCAAAAAAAAAGGTGTAGGAAGGAGAAATGTAGAAGTTGTAGATGTAGTTCATGATAATCTTGCAACAAATATGCTGCGCAATGAATTGATATCAGCTGGCACATGGAAATCTTTTGCTGTAAAATAAAAGCTTTGAATTATCACAGATTGGAAGCACTGTGGGATATCAACTGGTTTGTAATTTCAGTTGCCTGAATAAATTAATTTTGTTACAGTTAACTTTCATCTTCGTAAAAATAGTGTGGCATAGTTGGTCAGCCAAGGACATTTATTAAACACCTACTATGTGCTAGGTCAGGCACTATGCTAAGCACTGGATATATAAAAAGATAGAACAGACAATTTCCTGGCCTCAAAAAGCTCACCATATAAAGAGGGGAAAATAAGTAAGTAAATATAGACAAATAAACTATATGTAGGATAAATATTAAATATTTAAAAGAGAGAAGGCATTAACATTAAAAGGAATTGGAAAAGACTTCCTGTAGAAGATGGTATTTAATTGATACCTGAAGGAAGCCAGGGAAATGTCCCTTTTGCTTTCCTTGTATTCAATTCTGTCTTTTGGTAATTGTAATACTAATACTAATTATCATCATCATTATTATTAACACAGGACTGAGTACAAGGAAAATAATGTTGTTGTTAAAATAATATAGTTCTTTTTCAAATTGTTTCTGTCTGAACTCTATCAAAACAAAGACCAGAAGAATGAGATGTGATGATAATTATTATGAATGATAATAATAATTGGCAAATATTACTCTAAACCTGCCGAGTGATCCACCTATGTTATTGGAGTCTTATAGTAATGCTGTAAGGTCTTATTAGTAATTCCTCAGGTCTTATTTGTCTTATTTTTCTTAATTTTACAACTGGGGAAATTTGAACTCAAAGAGATTAAGAAAAAACAACAAATATATTGTACCTAAGTACAATTAATATAGTACATTAAGATTTATCAATCATTAGAAAGAATTCAAATAAGAGTGATTTATATGCATAAATCAACATTCAGTTCAATTCAACCAAGCATTTAACAGCCTTTTGTGATACAGACTCTGTCCTATACTTATAAAATCTTGGGTCTGAGGTCCATCCTATGGTACAAATACAAAAATGAAATAATCATTGTCCTCAAGGAGCTTGTGGTATTCTACTGGGGAGAAACAACAAATATATACAGAGAAGAAAACAAAACATATGTATTTGTGTGTGTGCATATATAAACAAGATATGTAGTGTATGGAGAGATGTATATGTATGGAGAGATGAAGAGAGAGAAGAAAACTATGTGTGTGTGTGTGTGTGTGTGTGTGTGTGTGTGTGTGTGTGTGTATGTGTACATATATCTACACTTATGTATCTATGTACAGAAAGAAAACTGTTATGGGAATACAGTGGGACTTCAAAAACCCTAAAAGTTCCAACCCCTCAAAAATGAGGGAAAAGCAGTTCTCTCTCCCACCTTAGGTATGAGGTGTGGCAGGACATGACCCCAGTATGCTGATAAGCAATACTAAGGTCTGCAGGATATGGTTGGATGCTGCATATCCTACTGATATCCTGTTATCAAAGATCCTTTCTTAGTTATCGGGCCCATCTTTATTTCCCCTTACCTTGTAATTCCCTTTCTTTTCTTTGTTTTGTAAAGATACTGTCCCTCCAGTGGGACAGTCACCAAGGTGACCTGTTCTCTGGCCATATTTCTCTCTCCTAATAAATCTTTTTTTATTTTACAAGATTCATGATGAACCTCCAATTCTTTGGGTGAGCTAGCCCCCTGAACCAGGTTGCAAGTCCCCCCAAACAAAAACTATAAGGATATATTGTTTCTTCTTTCTTTATATGCATGTTCATATATATGTATATGTGTGTATGTACATATATATATATATATATATATATATATATATATATATATATATATATATATATATAGTGAGATTTAAAATTGGATACTAGAGCATTAACCTCCCCTTCCTAACCTTTTCCTTATTTTATCTCCCAGATCGATAAGTTAAAGAAGCCTCTGGTCTCTAGTTAGAGCTTTTATTGTTTGGAAATTATTACAAGGTGATGTTGATTAGAGGGATAGGAAAGTAGAAATACAAACAAATAGTCTTAAGTCTAAGCTTAGTCTATATTCCATATAAAACTCACCAAAAGCCCAAGGCCACCTTTGGGGGGGAAGAGAGCCTCGTCAAGCACGTGCTGCTATGGCGAGCCAGGCTGAGTCAAACTCCAGTCAGCGTCTGTCTGTGCAGCGCAGTCATCAGACCAGGAGAGCAGGAAGGAGATCCCACTTCCATTCTCTCCTTGCCTTTTAAGCTCGCACCCCGGAAGTGGAGTGCTTAGCAGCGGGGCTGGCATGTGTAGTCCCATGCATGGCCATCGGTCTCCTCCCCAAAAGGGTGGTCCTTCAAAAACTGGCGTCTTTCCGTATTCACTAACCGACTATTAAAAACTTTTTACCACTATATATATATATATATATAAAGTTGTATACATATAATTTTCTAGCAATTATACATTTACTTTTATGTATTAAACTAATCTATGAGTTTCCAGTTAATATATTGAATATAATAGAAGCAGCAGGAATACATCTCCTATGTTTATAAATATTTTTAGTTGGTAAAACATCAGATAACATATCATTTACTCTAAAAGGATTTTCATTGTAAAAGGATTTGACCTGTATAGAAAGTAGACTAGAAAACATCTAATTAAAATGTGAAAATTTCTAAGGAGTACTTAGACAATTAGAAAATTGAGCCATCATGTTCTTAGCCAGTTAAGGACAAGAAGAAGAAAAAAAGGAGGAGGAGGAGGAAGAAAGGAAGGAGGAGGAGGGAAAGAGGAGAAGGGAAGGAAGGAAGGAAGGAAGGAAGGAAGGAAGGAAGGAAGGAAGGAAGGAAGGAAGGAAGGAAGGAAGGAAGGAAGGAAGGAAGGAAGGAAGGAAGGAAAAGAAAAAAACTAGGGGAAGGGGTAATGAGGGAGGGGATTGGTTGGGAGTGGAGCATCTAGCAGACTGGGAAACATTCAGAGAAATGCAATAGTATAACTTCTTTTCTAATTTGAGATTTTACATATGGTAACAGCTATTGTTAAATTGTCCATAGCTAATTAGCTTTAATCTGAAATAGACAATTAAACATGTTCTGGACTATTAACTGCTTCATATTTTAGGTGTTTGCCTAATTAGACATTTCCTAAACTATTCATTTGCATTTGGGTAATTTATCTACAATACTCTTCTGTGATTTTTGAATTGTTCTCCTATTTATTCTCTTAAGTTATTTTCTGAAGGACATGGAACAGAAAACCCATGATCCACTATATAATCACCACATTGATTTTTTTGCTTGTCTACTAATTGAATAATGAATAACATTATTCAATAATTGAATCAAAAAAGCAGCCCAAATTTCCTTGATATATTCATGGTCTTTTTTTTTTTTAACCTTTCTCTTGAAACCCAGATTATTACTTTAGTCAGCCTGCTAAAAAGACTAAGATTTGAAATGTATCTTCTTTTTAAAAAAAAATGTTTCCCTCACCGGTTTGGTATCAGTGGTCTTCAAACTCAGATTCGATAGAATCCTAAAAAAAAAAAATAGTTTTCTTTGTATAAAAGCTATCTGTAGTCATATTCCCAGTAGATGCTTGTTGTCTGCAGGTGACCTTTCTTTTACTTTTACTGCTGTCTTGAGAGGAAAATAATATTTTAAACCTAGATTTATTCCTCTGTTTCATTAAATGAATAGTTTTTTATGACATTTATAAAAACTTAGTCATGAAACATTCCTTTGTTTTGACAAAAGGCAGAATAAAGCATTGATTTCTTTAACTATTGAAACTTAAGTTTCCAGGAAGTTATTATCTTCACAGATATAACTAAAGCATAGCAAGATTTAATGTGATTAAACAGATCTTTTATTGGATTCCATCATACATGCATTAAAATGAAAAAGCATATTATGGATATAAACATATAAATGTATGTGAAAAACGTGACAAAACATGTTCATGGCCTTTTCATCTTAATGGTAATATACAGACTCAAAAGAGTGGTAGAAGAACTTTCATCTTATGATAGACTGAGAAGAAGTCATTTTAGTTATTTAGTAGAGAAAGATTATTTTGATGAATGCATTGATTTTCATCAGAAGGAAAATGTAATGTAGGTCATTACAAAAATGTTCATATGAATAGCAAATATAATGGAGACTGTCAGAAATCTGTCTGAACAATCATTTCTGTCAGTACGAAAAAAAAGAAATTTAATATCTATTGAAGGCGAATAGAGGGGAAGAGATTTAATATCTGTGTTAATTGGATTAAATAAATTTTTTAATGTAATAAGTGAGTATATTAAAGTGAATTTCAATTTTTTATTTTATAATTTTTTTTAAAAAACTTACAAATTGAAAAAACATTGCCTTATTCTCCAGTATAGTCTTTCTCCAATGCCTTATCTTGGCATTCTGTATCCTTGGAGGGAGTTCCAATGGAGTATAAGCTCTGAAAAGTCTTGTCAAACTTTGAGTGTCTGATGGTAAACTGCATATCTGTCATAATCAGACCAATTTAGCTAAATTAAAAGAAACACATCACAAAAAAAGAATAAAATCTTGGCCACAAAATATCAGAAGCTCCAGGCATCACTATCAGTGTTACAAATTTGTTTTCTGAGTAACAACAAATTGAAGATTAACAATGGGTTTTTGTTTTGTTTTGTTTTGTTTTGTTTTGTTGGCAGGGCAATGGGGGTTAAGTGATTTGCCCAGGGTCACACAGCTTGTAAGTGTCGAGTGTCTGAGGTCTGATTTGAACTCAGGTCCTCCTGAATCCAGGGCCATTGTTTTATCCACTTTGCCACATAGCTGCCCCCCTGATTAACAATGTTTTAAGTTTGAACTGAGTGTTCTAGTTCAGAATTGCTTTAGATCACCAAACACATGAAAGTAAAAGACAAGGTGTATTTATTCAGTCATTTCAGTTGTGTCCAACTATCAGTGACCTTATTTGTGTTTGTTTGTTTGTTTGTTTTTGGCAATCATAGTGTAGTGGTTTGCCATTTATTTTTCCAGCTTATTTTACAATGAGGAAACTGAGGCAAACAGGGTTAAGTGGATTGCCCAGAGTCACATAGCTAACAAGTGTCTGAAGTTAGATTTGAACTCAGGAAAATAGGAGGCAGCTAGGTGGTGCAGTAGATAAACCACCGGCCTGGATTCAGGGGGACCTGAGTTCAAATTCGGTCTCAGACACTTGACACTTGCTAGCTGTATGACCCTGGGCAAGTCACTTAACCCTCATTGCCCTGCAAAAACAAAACAAAACAAAACAAAAACAAACTACTGGACTCCAGGCCCAGTACTTTGTTGCATCACCCAGTTGCCAAAAGAGAGACTATCTAATGTGTATTGTTTGGAGGTAGAGGTATTGCTGTCAGGTTACTAGAAGTTTTTTTCAGTATCAAGGATTGTTAATGTCTCTCTCTCTCTCTCTCTTTCTGTGTCTGTGCACACATGTGTGTGCACATGTGTTTGCGTGCACAGAAGTGCACATTTATAAAAGGGGTACACACACACATACAGAGAGAGAGAGAGAGAGAGATGGACCCCCCCTTTGGCAGCCTAGTGAAGCCTATAGATTCTCAGAATATTATTTTAAAATGCATAAAGTAAAATATATATATATATATATATTACTAAAATGATAAATTATATTTAAATACAATTATCAAGTGGTTTTAAAAAATATTTCATGGAGTTCATATTGAGAATCCCAGCTACTGATGTACTTGCCCACTTTGAAAGTAAAAAAACACCCCAAAACTAGGTAGGTGAGCTGAATACCCAAGCACTGCCTATGATTATACCCCTGATTCTTAGTCATCTGACTCAGTTTTCTATCTTGACTACATGTAGGGCTTAATATGTAAAATTATATTAAGCTTTTTATTTTATCACAAAGAGTTCACCTTTGAGCCCATTTCCCATTGTTTCTTATATAATTCCCAATTTCATATTCTTATCATCAATAAGCATTTATTAAGTGCCTATTATGTCACAGGAATTCAGCTAAATTTTGGGATCCAAAAAAAAAATACCCTCACAAAATGTTTCTGATCATAAGGAACTCCCAACCTAATGAGGCAGAAAACACAACTTCACATAAAAAGGTTATGCACAGAATAAACTGGAAAGAGTTAATAGAGTGAAGATACAATTATTAAAGGGGATTAGGAAAGTCTTCATGTGGGGGGTGGCTAGGTGGCGCAGTGGATAACATGCTGACCCTGTATTCAGGAGTACCTAAGTTCAAATCCAGCCTCAGACACTTGACACTTACTAGCTGTGTGACCCTGGGCAAGTCACTTAACCCCCATTGCCCGCCCCCCCCCCAAAAAAAGGAAAGACTTCATGGACAAGGTGGGATTTTAACTGAGATTTCATTGGAGAAGCCAGGAGGTAGAGGTGAGAAGCAAGAGAGAATTGCAGGGATGGGGACCAGACAGTGAAAATTCATGGAGTTAGGACAGCGAGTGTTCTGTGTGAACAAGAGCAAGGAGATTGGTTGTCACTGGATTGCAGAGTAGATTGTGCCTAAGAAAGTATAAGAAAAGCGGAAAGATGGATGAAGACAGATTATGAAAAGCTTTAAATGACAAACAGGATTTTATACTCAGTCATGGAGAAGATAAGGAACCACTGTAGTTTATTGAATAGGAGGATGAAAGGGTCATATTTAGGTATTTTGGGAAGATCCATTTGACAAGTGTGGAGAATGTATTATAGAGAGGAAGGTACTCGAAGCAAGGAAACCAATAAGAAGGCTCTCCAAGTGTGAAGTGATAGGGGCCTATACCAGACCTACACTAATGGCAGTATCAGGGGAGGGAAGGGGAAGTATACCAGATATGTTGTGAGGGCAGAATTGACAGGAGTTGGCAATGGATTAGATAGAGGGGACTGAGAAAGAGTGAGAAGTCAAAGATAACACAAAGATTAAAAAAAAAAATTAAAAGACTAGGTTACTGGTAGATAGTGGTACCCTCCATAGTAATAGGAAAGTAGGCATAAGAGAGGTTTTAGAGAAATATAATGAGTTCAGGTTTGGATCTGTTGAGTTTAACATGTCTACAAAATATCCAATTTGAGACATCCAGCAGGCAGTCAGAGATGTGGAAGAAGAGGTCAGATGGTTTAGGAATATATAAGGAGATTTGAGAAGCATTAGCACAGAGATGATCTGAGTCCATGGGTGTTGATTGAATCACCAAGTGAAATATAGAGAAAGAAGAGATGAACACCCCAGACAGATGCCTGTGGGCCATCTACCCTTAAAAGAGATGACTCAGACAAAGGCTTTCCCAAAGGAACTTGATAAGGAGAGGTCAAATAGGTAAGAGGACCAGGATAGGGCAGTGTCATGGAAACCTAGAGAGAAGAGAGTGCTAAAGACAAAAAAATGGTACATACAAAGGCTGTGGAGGAACATGGATTCTTAATTCTCACCTGGCTGTACCACTTTGGATTTCTCTGACTGACTGGTCCACCATATCCCCACATCAAGTACCTCTCCTCTTCTCCACCCCCAACATTTTTTAACTTCTTTTTGTGTTTTGTCTTCTGCCATTAAATTATAAACTTTTTGAGGGCAGAGACTCTCTTTTTCATATTTTTTACACAAAACTCTGTTTACTACAGTGCCTGACACACAATAAACATTTAATAAATGTTTGTTGACTATTGTTGACAATTAGGAGATCATTGCTAACTTTGTAGAAAATAGTTTCAATTAGCTCTAAAAATAATCTGAAGGAAAATATGGTACCATTTCAGTCTCATAATGATAGCCAACACTTATTATTCTTAAGGTTTAAATTTTATAAAAAGTTTTACATGCATCATCTCATGATCTTCACAATAATCCTGTGAGGGTGGTGTTATTCATTTCCATTTTATAGCTGAGGAAACTGAAGCTGAGTAAGGTTACATGACATGCCCAGAGTAATGAGTTGCAATTTGAATTTGTGTCCCCCCAACTCCATCTAGTGCTCTATGTACTATATCCACCTGTCTCTCTAATTTAGAATAAATTTACTGAGTGAAATCAGAATTTTAAAGTTACTGTATTAAAACTTCTCTGTCTAGTGACCTATAGCTTCCATATAAATATTTAACTCCAATTTGTTTCATGACTTCACCTTTGCCAAAGGAAGAAACACACTTGGAAGTCCTCCACAGGGAGTTTCCCACCAATATCAGTTATAAAAAGGGGAAATAATATATCCTCATTGCTTGACTTCACTTGGATACCCATTGGTATAGCAGCTGCTTCTTAGCTAATCACCAAATTAGTTCTGGAGCCAGAATATCACTAGAGGTCCCTCAAGATGTCTCGAACATTACTTTATGCTCTCTCAACATCTTGTGGTCCCACAAAACTCATGCTAACAACTCATCTTTCATACTGCATCCTGGGCAGGGTTTTCTTTGTTATGTTGGTGGCCTCAACCTCTTGGGAATCCTCATAACCCAAATATCTGGTTCGGTATCTTCATCTGCTTGTTCCATGTGGTTTCCTGGACTGTTTTCAAAAAGCAGAAAGTCCCTTGTTCTCAACTGACCTGCTCCACTCATAAATGAATGACTCATAGCCACAGTCCAACATAGCCCTTTATCACAGATGAACCATTTTGCTCCCCACTTCTGTTCATGTGGCAACTTAACAAAAATGGGAGGGAACACATGCAGCTTGTCATAGCCAGGGGTTACATGAACAAACAAAAAATAAAATAAAATAAAATGACAGATTGGATGAGAGGATCCTGTTCTTCTTTTCCCATATCCCTACCAATCTGTTCACTCAGAAAAGGCATTTGGACGAGTCTCCATTTTTCTTTCAACCTTCTTTGTATAGGTTTTTGGAGAAGAGGAATTCTCCCCTTCTGAGAGGGAAACACACAGTGTTCGCTGAGGTCGGCTTCACACAAACTCTCTGTGTGTGTGCACATGCATGCATGCATGCACATGAAAAGAAATTATTATTTTTTTAATTTAAGCATGATTTAGTATTGGCTTTTGTATCAAGGTGGTTCCTTGATCCTAAGTAATGTTTGGAATCCTGATTTAAAATATTTTTATGCTCTACAAAAAAATCAATGAACCCTTCAAGAAACACAAAATATTATAGGTGGAGGAGACTTTAGAGATTAATTAATCTTGTCCTAGAAGCCAATTAATCGTGTCATTTCTACCCCCATAATATATCTTGAATATGTCTCCTCTATCCTCACACAACTAGCTCAGCTTCTCACTTCCTCTCACTTCTAATGCATACTTGAACCAGAATCCCTTCTATATTATGCTGATTCAGCAGCCATTCAACCTTTATTCAAAGACTGCCAGTGAGGGGAAGTCCATTGCTTCTCAAGGCATCCAAATTCAATTGTGGACAGCTCTGGTTTTGAAGAGATTCTTTTCTGTATCTAACTGATGAGGAATATGAATTGAGGAAATGAGAAAAGCCCTCTATATAAATTTTTTTTTTTGTGAGGCAATCAGGGTTAAGTGACTTGCCCAGGGTCACACAGCTACTAAGTGTTAAGTGTCTGAAGCCGGATTTGAACTCAGGTCCTCCTGACTTCAGGGCTGGTGCTCTATCCACTGCGCTACCTAGCTGCCCCCATCTCTATCAATTCTATTACTTTTTAGCAAATCCTGTTAAAAGTTGAGTAGCAAAGGCAGAGTCAAGATGGTGCAGTTAGCAGGAAGCATTACAGTAATCTTATCCCCCACAAATTCTTCCCAAAAAAGACCTAGAAAATGAACCAGAACAAATACTGCTGGGGAAATCCAAGGGGAGGGGGGAATTCATGAGTCACTTTTCTAGCCCAGGTCAGCATAAGAAGACAGAAAAGCCTGAAGACCTTGGAGACAGAGTCTGGACAGGAGCAAGGGCCTTCACTCCATCATCCAGATAGAAGTTTGCCATCAAGCCAAGAAGAGGCGGCAGACCTATAGCGAGGACACCACAATCTCAGTCAGGTATGGTTACAATCTAATTGACTTGAAGTAGGCTAATCAGCAGTCAATCACTCTCACTTGATTCAATCAGTTTAGATTAATCTCCATGTGGGTCTTTGAGTATCTGAAAAATCCCATTATTTCATTGAACTACTTAAATAAACTCCTTGAAGATGCATATACTAGGTACCCCCCTTTCCTCTCCCTTCTTAACTCTTGACCACGTGACATCTGTCCTCATCAAATGAAAAGTACAACTCCAAAGTAACCTGTGATCTCTTAATTGTCAAATCTAATGGCTTTTTCTCAGTTCTTTTTCTTGACCTTGCTCTAGAATTTGACACTGTATTCTCTCCTCTAAGTTTTCTTGGAGCTGTTCTCTTCTGGTTCTTCTCCTACTTGTTCATACACTCCTTAGCCTTATTTTCATGCTTTTCATACTCATTAGTCTCACTAACAAAAGCTTTCCCCCAAAACTTTGTCCTGGACTCTCTCCTGTTTTCTGTCTATAAGACCTTAACTGGTGAGCTCCAATAGGTTCAATTATGACTCAATACAGAATATTCTCAAACATATATACTTATATGTGTGTGTGTGTGTGTGTGTGTGTGTGTGTGTGTTGGTGAACACAACCTGGACAAAAACTCAGCACAGAAGACTGAGTAGTCAGGTGGAGAATCAAGAGAGAGGAAGGAGCAGTGTCAGAAATAAATTATACACACATATATGTATATATATATACTTGCATACAGACAGATAGCTAGCTAATAGGTAGATAGGTAGATGGATAGATATACACATATATACACAAATATACTTATGTAATCTTTTCTGAGCTATAGTCCAGCATCACCAACAACCTTTCAGAGATCTCAAACTGCATGCTGTAGAGGTACCTCTATCCCAAACAGAACTCATTATCCTCATCTCTCTCTCAAATGGTACCCTATTCCAAACTTCGATCTTGGTGTTAAAGCCCCTACCAAACTCAAATTTATTAGACACAATCTCTGTGTCATCCTTAATGCTTCACTCACATTCACCCTACATATACAGTCTTTTGCCAAATCTTGTCATTTCTACCTTCATAATACCTGATATATAGCCCTTTGAGTCTACTCATTTAGCCACCTCCCCTCCCCTCATTCAGGCCCATATCACATCTCATCTGGACCATTGAGTAGTTTTCTAACTGTACTCCCTGACTTAGGGAATTCCCAGTTCCTAACCATCTTCCATCCAGATATCAACATGATTCCCTTAATGCACAGGTTAGAGTCCATAAGTTTATCACTTCTACACAAACCACAGCCCACCAGGATTAACTATTCTGTCTATTTGGCATTTAAAGATCTTCATAACCTAGCCCCTTCTTGTCATGATTCATGGACTGACTGTCTCCCACTTTTACAATGATCCCAACCTCTTATTTTGCCTCTATTCCTTCAATTTTCAGTTCAAATCTTACCTTATCCTAGAGAACTTTCACCCTTTAGCTTTACTTTTTAGATTAATTTCCATTTATGATAGTTAGACTGACAGACAGATCTAGAATGTAACAATCTATCATCTATCTATCCACCTATCTATCCATCCATCCATCCATCCATCCATCCATCCATCCATCCATCCATCCATCTATCTATCTATCTATCTATCTATCTATCTATCTATCTATCTATCTATCTATCTATCTATCTATCTATCTATCTATTTATCTCATTACTTAAACATTGCTTCCCCAAGTGAAAGTGTTCTTTGAACACAGGCACTAATTTTGCCTTTCTCTATCTCCTCAGACCTCAATACACTGCCTGGTTAATATCTCATTATTGTTGTTCAGTTGTTTCAGTCAAAGATACTGGAGTGGTTTACTTTTGCCTTCTCCAGATAATTTCACAAATGAGGAAACTGACACACAAAAAATTAAGTGATTTGCCCAAGGTCACATACTAATAAGTGTCTGAGGCTAGATTTGAATGTAGGAAGATGAAAATTCCTTATTTCAGGCTCAGCTCTCTATCCAATACACCATATAGTTGCCTCTGATTAATAATAAGTTGTTGATAACTGTTTTTAAACTGACTGATTCATTTGAAGACCAGGTGATGAAGTATACGTCCCTTCTCTTCATTGAAAAGCAAGGAAGTATGGGAATAGAAAGTTTTATAAACAATAAGATATACTAATTGTGTCAAATAATTTTGCCTAACAGTTCCTTACTACAGAAGTATGCTTACTACAAAAGTATTAAAATGGAGTGTGGTATCTTAGGAAAAGAATGTGGTATAAAACCAAAGGCATCAATAAACTTTAAAAGAAAGAAAAACATTCCTATTTTCCTCATTCTCCCTTAGAGGGTGAAAGTAAATATAATGAATTATTTTGTAGATGACTAAGACAAGTGGAATGTTGTAGCTGTTATCTGTTATTTATATATACGTCTATGGGTTTGAAGGGTCAAGAGATTCTGCAATCTTTCTTAACCATATTTCCTGTGGTCAAATGAAAATTAAAGGTCAGGGTTCAAATATTTATTCTTGACCAGAATTTCTGAGAGACCAGGAACTTTTGCAGACTTTTAGTAGTGAAGCATATTTACACACACACACACACACACACACACACACACACATGTAAGATAAATGAAATGGATTTTTGGCAGGTAGGTTTTTGTATTTGAAGGCCAAAAAAAGTCTTGAAATTCTTTTTCAGGGAATTGTTAGTTGTATTCCTCTAAGAAGTTTTCCTATCTACATTTGCCACAAAACAGTGAAGAAATTCTTGAAAAATTATAGCTAAAGTTCTTGGAATTGTTGTATATCCTTCAGTACTTCAAACAGTGAGGAGCAAAAGGCCTTTAATGTCTAATAAATATCACTCTCACTATGAAACAAACATTATACACATTGAAAGAATGACTACAAAATTTGTATAGTAGTCTATCTAGTTAACATACTGTAGTAAAGAGTTTTCTGTTAATAAATAAGCCACAAATAAATAAATGTAGAACATACAGACCTTTCTAATGATTTCACAATATATTTACTGACAAAATTGCCAACAATGTCCCAAGATTCACCCTAGCATGCAGAGCTACCATTAGTTTGAAAATAAAAAGATTACTAGAGTTATAAAGACACTTTGAAGCAGCAGGCAATCAATAAATGGATCAACATCTATCAAATGGGTCTTATCCAGGATCCCAATCATTGCAAGTATGTTCCATTTCTGTAAGTGCTTCACCAGTCTTCGATTTTAGTAAATTGCCCCCCCCATACATGGAAATATAATTTTATCCCACTAAGTTACACTTCCCTCTAAGTTTCCTTCAAGAGAACTGAGTTGTCGTTATTTTCCCAAATGACTCTTGGATGTGTTCAACTCTTAAGAATTTATACTGAGAAAAAAGTACATTTGTCTTCTGGAGAGTTCTTAAACATTAGATTCAGGTTACCTAAAAGCATTTCGTTTTTGCTTTCTTAACAAGATAGATCCGTGCATTAGTAGGAATCCTTCTAGCAATGGAGAAATGGTATGTGAGCATGTATAGTTGTGCACATGGGTATATTAAAGTAGAGCCAAGAAGCAAGGCAAATGAAGGCAAAATAGAGATGTGCATCCAAATGTCAGCTTCAGAGTGGAGAAAAATAAGTGACCAAAGAATAAAAATGAATATAAAGCAAAGCTAGGCATAAATGCTTTTCTTCTAGATATTTACCCTAAATAGCTTCTATGGTCTGGACTATCTATCATACAATTTTCAGTGGCTAAGGCCAAACTCTGACTATCTATACCTATAGCAATCTTGTACTCATTTAGTATATGTAGCAATCCTGTATTCATTGTTAGCAGATTAAGATAGGAATGAGGAAGAGAATTTCAGGGAAAGGGGACAGCCAGTGAAAATACATAAAGTCAGAAATGTTTTGTGCTCATAATGGTTAGAGGCCTCTGTCATGGTATCTTAGAGTATGTGAAGTAGAGTAAGGTGTAAGAAGACTGAAAAGATAGAAAGGAACTAGGACATAAAGGACTTTGAAAGCCTTTCCTTTTTTTTTTTAAATCCTGTGGGTAATAGTGAGCCCAGAGTTTATTGAATAGGGAAATGGCATGGTCAGCCCTATACTTTTTCTTTTTTTACTGTTAAAGTATTTTATTATTTTCTAGTTACATATAGAAATAGTTTTCAACATTTATTTTTTTTTTTTGAGGGGCAATGGGGGTTAAGTGACTTGCCCAGTGTCACACAGCTAGTAAGTGTCAAGTGTCTGAGACCAGATTTGAACTCAGGTACTCCTGAATCCCCTGAATCCCCTGAATCCAGGGCTGGTGCCTTATCCACTATGCCACCTAGCTGCCCCCTCAACACCTGTTTTTATATGATTTCTAGTTCCAAATTTTTCTCCCTCCCTCCCTTCCCTCCTCCTCCCTCCCCAAAACAGAAAGCAATCTGATATAAGTTATATATGTACAATCACATTAAATATATTTCTGCATTAGTCATGTTGTGAAAGAAGAATCAGAACAAAAGGGAAAAACCTCAGAAAAGAAAAAAAAGTAGAAACAGTATGCCTCGAACTGCATCTAGATTCCACAATTCTTTTTTATGGATATGGAGAGCATTTTCCATCATGAGTCCTTTGGAATTATCTTGGACCATTGTATTGCTGAGAAGAGTTAAGTCTATCACAGTTGATTGTCATACAACATTGTTGATACTGTGTATAATGTTCTTCTGGTTCTGCTCATCTCACTCAGCATCAGTTCATGTAAGTCTTTCCAGGTTTCTCTGAAATCTGTCTGATCACTGTTTCTTACGGGACAATACCATTCCATTACATTCATATACCACAACTTGTTTAGCCATTTCCCAATTGATGGGCATCTCTCCAATTTGTGGATCCTTTTCCCTTTTTTATGATCTCTTTGGGATAAAGACCTAATAGTGGTATTGCTGCGTCAAAGGGTATACACAGCTTTATTGCCCTTTGGGCATGGTTCTGAATTGCTCTCCAGAATGATCAGATCAGTTCACAGTTCCAACAACAATGCATTAGTGTTCCGGGGCAGCTAGATGGCTCAGTGGATAGAGCACCGGCCCTGGATTCAGGAGTACCTGAGTTCAAATCTGGCCTCAGACATTTAACACTTACTAGCTGTGTGACCCTGGGCAAGTCACTTAACCCCAATTGCCTCACTAAAAAAAAACAAAAAAAACAAAACAAAACAAAACAAAAACAATGCATTAGTGTTCCAATTTATCCATAGCTTCTCCAACATTTTACATTTTCTTTTTTTGTCATATTAGCCAATCTGATAGGTGTCAGGTGGTACCTCAGAGCTGTTTTAATTTTCATTTCTCTGATCTATAGTGATTTAGAACATTCTTTCATATTCAACCCTGTACTTTTGGAAGATCATTTTGATAGCTGACTGCAAGATAGTCTAAGTGAGGAGAAACCTGAGTTAGAGAGACCAAACAGAGAACTATTACCATTGTTTAGGCATGAGGTGATGAGGACCTGCATGAGGGTAATCAGAGGAAAGAAGGAGGAGTATAACAGAAATATTGTGAAGGTAGAATTCACAGGACCTGGCAATAGATTGGATATGGGGAATGAGAGTAATGAGTCAAGGATGACAGCTAGGTGATTGAGAGGATAGTGGTAAACTCAATCATAGTAGAGAAGTTAGAAAGAAGTGAGGATTTGGCATAGGGGAAAAATAGTTTTAGACAGTTGGGTTTAACATGTCTATGGGAAATCTAGTTTAAGATGTCCAAAAAGAAATTAGAGACGTGAGTCTGGAGGTCAGGGAAGAGGTTAGGGGTACATAAATAGATCTGAGAAACATTTGCAGAGATTTCAGGTGAATCCATGTGAACTGCGGTAACCACCAACTGAAATAGTATAAAAGGAGAAAAAAGGGGCCTTGGAGGACATTCACAATTAGTGGGCACAACCTGGATAAAAATTCAGCATAGAAGACTGAGTAGTCAGCAAGAGAACTGAGAAAGTTGTGTCAGAATCAAAAGAAAAGAGGATTTCTAGGAGATGAGGGTGGTCTACAGTGTCAAAGATTTAATATTCATTAATATATATTTAAAAAAAAAAGCTGTCTATTCAACTCCAAATGTACACCCATGAGAGTCAAAGGGCACTTTTTTTTTCAGGACAATGGGGGTTAAGTGACTTGCCCAGGGTCACAGAGCTAGTAAGTGTCAAATGTCTGAGGATGGAATTGAATTCAGGTCCTCTTGAATCCAGGGCCGGTGCTTTATCCACTGAGCCATCTAGCTACCCCCAAAAGGTCACTTTTACAGACAAAAGAGAATGTTCCAGGGAATACTGCTGTGAACTATGTTTACCCCACCACATAAGGAAACAAACATATAAAGTGTGAAGTTTTTTGTTTGACTGTTGTTTTTTAAAGAGTGGATAAGAGTAATGGATTCAGAATCAAGAAGCCTGAGTGCAAAACTCACGTCAGACATTTAATAGCTACAATATCCTTAACAAGTTCTATCCTTTCAAAACTGTTTATGCATCTGTAAAAAAGGGATAATAGCCCTCTAATGCATAGGCTTTTTGTGAGTGTTAAAGGAGATAATGTCTGCAAAATGCTTTGCAAACCTCAAATATGTCTTTTTTCTGACTTTGGTGTATGAGTTGGATAATGGGGTTATGACAGGTAGGGTTGTTGCAGCTTACTTGAGGCCATAATGCTGAAGGCAATGGTAAGGAAGAAGAAAAAAACATTAAAAAAAAGATTTTTGGCTTAAAGTAAATTCATCTCTAATTCTAAGAGCTACCCCTAAGCCTGCCATCCAAAGCAATGGTCCATGATCCAAAACTAGACTTTTTTTTTTCTTCTCCTGATCCCCCAAGGCAGTGGAGAGGAAACCCTTGATCTCACAAGAATTGAACTCATAGCTCCAGTCTCCTTAATTAGGGGCATTAAACCAAAATGCAACCTAAAGTTCCTCATCAGAAAATTTACTATTACCCTAATACTTAATTCCTCATCTAGTTTAAAATGTTTTTTAATATTTTTAAGTGGTTGCTGCACTAAATAACATGGTCATTCTCTTCTCTAATACCCTGCTATTTTAAGACCTACACCCACAGTATTCATCGATGTTATTACACATGCTAACCTCTGTCTTCAATGGCTTCTTTACCACTATTGCTTGTGGAATTTCTACTTTCACTTTAAAGTGTACCTAAAGTCTTGTCTCATGTTAGTTTTTCCCCAGAAAATCTTCCCTAGTTCTCTTTTTGGCCACGACCTTTCCCATAGATTTCAAATAGTACTTTGCTTCCAACACCATCAATCAACATCTATTAAACATCCAGGAATAGTGTTAAGTTCTAGAACTGCATATGATTTTTTTTTTTGCAGGGCAATGAGGGTTAAGTGACTTGCCCAGGGTCACCCAGCTAGTAAGTGTTAAGTGTCTGAGGCCGGCTTTGAACTCAGGTCCTCCTGAATCCTGGACTGGTGCTTTATCCACTGTACCACCTAGCTTCCCCCACAGTGTTATGTTCTAAGGATATAAATGCAAAAAAGGAAAGTCTCTGACCTCGAGGAACTTATATTCTGTTTGAGGAGAGGGCTTAAGAGATCAACTAGTTCAAACTCTTATATTATAAATAGGGGAAATGATGCCTCAAGAAGAGTAAAACATTTGCCCAAGGTCACACATGTAGTAAGCAGAAGAGGCAAAATTTAAAACAGGTGCTATAACCAGTGTTCTTTCCACCATACCAACTGTCAGATACACATATAATTATCTATAAAACATATACATAATAAACACAAGATAATTTGGAGAATAGATGATAAGAGTTGGGAGGATTGGTCTTTAGTAAGTGAACAAATTAATGTATGAATATATGATGCAGTTAAGTGACACCTTTGTTAAAGCATTGGTCTTGGATTCAGGAAGACCTAAGTTCAAATGCAGTCTCAGACATTTACTACTATGTGACCCTAAGTAAGTCACTTTACCTCTCTGTCCCTCCATTTTCTCATCTGTAAACTGGAAGTTATAGCAACTACCTACCTTCCCGAGGAAATATTTGTAAAGTACTTTGCAAACTTTAAAATGTTACATGAATGCTGGACATGAAGATGGGGATGAGGATAAGGATGAGAATGAGGATGAATGAATGAAAAGAGCAATTTCGTGGTACAAAGGACAAGGCTGTATTTATAACGAATAACATAGGGACCGATTAGAGAATAAACAAGGTTGTTTTGTTGCTGTCATTTTATGATTATCTGATAATCTGAAGTCTAGTCTATGTTAAGGTGTATCTTCTTGAAGTCATACTTTTGTTAATTGATTGGGATATTAAAGGTTGAGGAACACACCTAAATTCAAGCACAATGGAAAATATGTAAGGTTTTGAATCTAAGCAAGCAACTGCCATGTTACCACTGAGAGCCTAATTATCTTTAGGAACAAAGTGTTCATGTTGTGTCTGTGGGATACATTTCTGTGATCTGATATACAGCACCACAAGCCACATAATGATCACAATGTCTCCTCCATTCAAAGATAAAGTAGCTTGGACAGCCTTCGTGCCATTAATTAGAATTTAACGCATAATTAAATTGTACACCCAATTAGGACACTATGATATAAAAAGGTCAAATGGTGAATTATGTGAGAACACTCCATGAATACTAAAAAGTATCTTTAAAATCTGCTTGAGCATCATCTCAGAACAGCAAGTTAGGTGATGGGTCAGAATTCCATTTTGGGTCTAGATAATTCAGTTTCTTGTCATTTAGCTAGGTCTTCACAAACAGTGTTAGTAGCTTCTGAGAGGCAGGGGGAGCAAAGAGAAGGAGAGAAAACAAACAAAAAGGTACTAACTATATTGTACATGGAATTCATGGCACATATTGGGTTCCAAAACATGTTTCCAAGATAGATTTTCTAAAGAAGGAACTCCAACTCTTAAATCTCCTCTAAGTTCCTTTCCAACTCTCATCTTTGATGATTTTATGTTTTTTGCCTTTCAGAAAAACAGAGAATGTCAGAGCCAGAAGGGACCTTTGACATTAATGGTTCCAAACCACTTAAATTTTATAGCTGAGAAAGTTGTAGCCTAAAAGGACTTAGTGATTTGTCCCAAGTCACACATGCTATTGTATAACTATTTGTGTCCAGAACTCTTGTAGACTACATACAGACTTTTTTGTTTTGTTTATTGGACCAGATTTGTGATTTCATTGGCATATAGAACTCCTGTATATGTGGAACACTCTACCAGTACCAATCAGCTATAACACTTCACTTTATACTGTTGTAGAGTTGCTGTGAGGTACTAAGAATTTAACTGATTTGCTCAAAGTCAGACATCCAATGTGTGCTAGAGGTACCACTTGAACCAAGATTTTCCTGAATATGGGAACTATTTTTATCCAATATAACATGCTCAAATTCATAGCCTATATCTATATTTAGACACATATACATATGAATATATGCATGTTTGTATGTATATAACATATACACATGCATGCTGTATATATGTATGTGCAAATGCCTATATACATATGTGTGTATGTGTGTATGTATGTATGTATGTATGTATGTATGTATGTATGTGGAACTAGGTGATACAGTGGATAGAGCCCTGGGCTCAGATTCAGCAAAATTGACAGGACTTGAAGTTTTAACTCAAGTTCAAAATGGTCCTCAGACACTCAATTGATATATATATATATATATATATATATATATATATATATATATATATATATATATATATATATATATATATATATATATATATATATACATACATACACACACACATACACATATACATACATATATATGTGTATATGTATATATATGTATATATATATGTGTATATATATATATATATATATACTTGAACAGATTACTTAACTGCCATTTGCCTCCATTTCCTCAATGGCAAAATGGGGATACTAATACCTCAAAGGGATGTTGGGAGGATCAAATGAGATAATATTTATAGACCACAGCACAGTGCCTGGCACATAGTAAATACTATAGGAATGTTAGCTGTTATCATCACCAACATTATCATCATCATTATATAATACATACCTGTGGATACATGAGAGAGAGCTATCAATAAGTATATCCATATATATATATCTGTGTATCACTTCATTTGGCACTGTCTTCGATTTCCTGTTCCACAACCCCAAGTTCAGGAAGTCCCTCTCAAGCCCTTAGCAGCAGCTATATGGTCCTCTAACAAGGGGGAAGCCAGGTTCAAGCCTAGAAGAAAGTGCAAACACTTGAAGAAATGAAATCCTAGGACTCATTATCCACCAACGGAGCCTCATAAGCTTCATGAGCTTCAGTGATATGATAGATTCATATCTCTGAGGGACTGGGACAATGTAGTAGAAGGGATCTGCCTTCCTCACCTTCACAGTACAAGAAACAGAGGGGTCACATCAATCTGTATTTGTGGGTTCAGTCCTAGGGAAGATACTGCCCTTGGTCTTTCTACTTAGGGGAGTTAAGCTTTTGTCTAAAGTAGATAGTACTTTTAGAGACTGCCCTCAGGTATCATCAACCCAGATTTAGAGGGTAGAGTCCCATCTGTATTTGGGCTGTGAAAATATGTATTTTGAAATGCATCCAGTGCCTGATCCAGTGCCTGAAAGAGGAGCTTAATAAATGCTGTTTGAATTACAAAACATTTTAACCAAAATATATTTAAATGATTGTAAAGTGGTTTTTCTTATGGTCCCATTAGTTGTCACTGCTGTTTCTTAACCTAGGCCAAGTACTTAGTCATTTTCCCTTGCTATGGCCATTTTTAAAAACCAGGGAACAGGATGTCTGCAAATAGCAGAAATTATTCTGTTCCTTATCAATTAATAAACATTTCTTAAGTGCCTACTATGTCCCAAACACTGTAAGAATTCCTCATTTTATGGAAACTCATAGTAATAATAATAGACAACTTTTATATATCATTTTATATCTTGACAGACATAATACGTATTATCTCATTGGACCTTAGAACAATACTGCAAAGTGAAGTAGTTATTATTATCCCCATTTTACATATAAGGAAGTTGAAGTTCATGAAGATTATATAATTTGCCTAAGGGGCAGGTAGGTGGTCCAGTGGATAGAGCACCAGCCCTGGATTCAGGAGGACCAGAGTTCAAATCCAGCCTCAGACACTCGATACTTACTAGCTGTGTGACCCTGGGCAAGTCACCTAACCCTCATTGCCCCACAAAAACAAACAAACAAACAAAAATATATAATTTACCTAATATCACATACCTAATAACTATGCTTAATGAGATTTGAAACTAGGTCTTCTAGACTATCCAAACTATACCCAGGAATATACATTATGCCATAATCCTTCTCAACTAGCTTGTGTGGCATTGAATAATAGCTAGTACTTATATAACACTTTAAGGTTTTCATAGTACTTTATACATGTTACAATAACCTTGTGAGACAGATGTTCTCCTCATTCTACACATGAAGAAACTGAGGCACAGAATTTTTAAGTGGCTTGTCTAAGGTCACAGAACTAGTCAGTGTCTAAGGAAGGGTTTGAACTTAAGTCTTCCTAATTCCAAGTGTTATACCCTAACCACTGTGGTGCCTAGCTGCATAATCAAACAAAATATTCTAATTCTCAAACAGACTTGTAGTGATTGACACATATTTGTAATAATTAAGCACTAAAGTTTCATTATACTTGGCACTAGTTTTTGTTTTGCTTTGTTTTAACTTTAGTATTGGGGGTTTTGTTCTTTTAATCAATTTTATTATTAAAAAATGGCAATCTATGGATAATAGACAACATGGCATATTGTGATAAACACTGAGTGAGGCAATTGGGGTTAAGTGACTTGCCCAGGGTCACACAGCTCTTAAGTGTTAAGTGTCTGAGGCCAGATTTGAACTCAGGTACTCCTGACTCCAGGGCCAGTGCTCTATCTACTGTGCCACCTAGCTGCCCCTGTTGTTACTGTTTTTAAATGAGAATAATAACTGTAGTGTTTGCCCATACAAGGTTATTGTATGTAAATAAATGACAGATGTTTAAGGCAATTGGGTTTAATGACTTGCCCAGGGTCACACCGCTAGTAAATGTCTGAGGTCAAATTTGAACTCATCTCCTCCCAATTTTAGGGCCAGATTTCTATCCCCTGTACCCCCTAGCTGCCCAATTCAAAAGCACATTTCCATTCAATACACATTTACTAAATACCTATTAACTATTACCTATCATTCTGCTAAACACATAGGATACAAAGGTAACAATTATAATAATAATATAATATCATTTATGCAGCACTTTAAGGTTCCTTACAACAACCTGGGAAGAAGGTAGGTAGGTGCTTTTATTAACCTCATTTTGTAGATGAAGAAATGGAAGCAAATAGTAATTGAATAACTTGCTCAGGGTCACAAAGCTAATAAGTTTCTGCCATGTAATTTGAATTCAGATCTTCTTTACCTGAGGTATAGCATAGTGTTTCACCACCTAGTTTCCCTTTGAAAAATGACTTAATACCTGTCCTACAGTAATTTATAATCTAAAACAGTTTAGTGAACTAGAATGTTCCTTATTATATAAAATTTACTGCACAAGAATTTCCTAATGTGAATGTATAAATGGTTAACACTCTAATTTTAGGAGCAGCTGGATAGCACAGTGGATTGAGTGCTGGACCTGTAGTCAGGAAGACTCATTTTCATGAGTTTCAATCTGACCTCTGACACTAACTAGCTGTGTGACCCTGGGCAAGTCGCTTAACCCTGTTTGCTTCAGTTTCCTCATCTGTAAAATGAACTGGAAAAGGAAATGGCAAGCCATTCCAGTATCTTTGCCCAGAAAACTTCAAATGTATTCATGAAGAGTCAGACACATTTGAAAATGACTGAACTCCAATTTTCTAGAGAATCAATGCAAGTGTTTATGATTTTATATAAATTAGTTAATTACTATTGCTACTACTATTATAAACTGATGACAGAAACACTTCAAGAAGACATGCTTCATGAGTCATTTTTCATATATTGGGATTGATGTCTTCTGTATCATCTATTTTCAGATGTAGATAGGGATACTTGTGCCTTGTCTAAGTTCTGATTTCAAACACCCTTCAAAATCAGATGATAGAAAGATATGTAGGTTTCTTCTCCAGTAATCTTGTGCTTCAGTGGTCTGTGAATGGCTGTCAGAAAGAACAATGTATCCCTTTCAATGTTGTTGATTAAGATAGCCCATGCAGAAGAAACTTCCAGTCACATAGCAATATTTCCAGACACCTTTAAGAACAAAGAAAATAATATCATCAACAGTGGCAGTTTTAAAGGCCAACAACAATGATGTATTAGGATATTATTTTTTTCCCCTTGCTTATGTAGTAAGGACCTTTTCTGTAGTAAGAAACATATTCGTGCTACTTGATATGGACCATTTGCTAAGCAACCCAGATAATGAAGTCACTTTGTCAAGTTTTGCTAGGGATGGACATTACAGATGTCTAGTTGCTTTTCAATGCATGATAAGGTACAGCACAGCCAGAGGGATTCCACCTTGGTATTATAAAGGCTTTTTGTGGCCACTCTCTGACAATGGTAGAGATTTATGATCTGGGAAAAAAAAAAAAAAGGTTAATTCATTTGCTTTCATGAGCACCACCTCATATTTACGTTGTGTTAGATGAGAAAAGAAAGGAATCATTCTTCCTATACACATTACTTTTCACTATATTGAAGTATGAACTCTTATTGACCGTCCACTCAAGTTTTCTCTCCAACAAAAATAAATAGGGGTCATCACAATAGTTTCTCTGTGTTATTTCCAAAAGATACATACATCCTTTCTTGTAGAGAGCAGTTGACTTATTCAACTGTGTAATTTAAGATTCTAAATGTGGATTCTAATGTGTTCCCCCAGTATGGGGGAAACTGACTAAAAATCACTGATAAAACGAGTTTAGGTTTTTAACGGTTTATTGGAAAATAGAAAGAAAAGGATTGAGAACAGAATTCTAACAGCCTAGCATTCCTATCTTTCCTCAAATTTCCTGTGAAGTCCTCTGCTGCCACCACCATCAAGTCCGGAAGCCAAAAAGACCAGCGCTCCCCGCGCAGGCTCCCTTTCCTCCTTCCTGTCTCCTCCCAGACCACAGGAGGCTCCTCCAGTTGATTGGCTGGTAGACTTGATAGACAGCACCCATGAGCAAACGTCATTTCCTGACGCCAAGGAAAAGCCACAATGCCTCTGAGGCATTTTCCTCATGGTGGAGCTCTCCACAGCAAGTCTCCAGTAGGTGGCGTCATTCTAATCATTACAGTCCCCCCTGTTGTTCCTCAAGAAACAAAATGTTTCCTTGATGGAACAGTAAAAAGAATATAATAACTATTGCTAACTAATAATATGTGAACAACAATATAGAAAAGGAAGAGAGGAAAGTTTTGTCCAGAGGGGCGATTTTTTTTTTTTTGTCCTCATGAACCGACGCTTTGACATTAGTCTTGCAAAGGGAGGGCCTCTGCAGAGGGTACATGTTACAGATGATGTATATTATAACAGAAAGGAGATAGTAAAAACTAACAAAGCAAAACAGTTCATATAAAGTCTCTGAGTTCTCTTGTCTTCTTGAAGTGGTAAGATGTCATCAGGAGGAAACTGGATTCTGGTCTGGAAAACTGGATTCTGGACTCTGGTCTGGAAAGCTGGATTATCTTCTTTAACTGTTTGAATTGCTGTATTTTTACTAAACCTTAGCATAGCATTGTCAATGATCAAATTAATAAATTCCATTACATTCCTTCCTTTATATGGTTAGACTTGTAATAGAGGGTTGAGGTAGTTATGCAATGTGTAACACTTTTTACCACCATGTGTCTGGATCAAAGCCAAATTTAGTATGTGTTCATGACACCTGAAAATGTTATGGAAAGGTTATCATACCATATCTCATGGTTCCCAGACAGCCAGTGATTGTGCTAGGCCACAGGTGAGTTCAACTGAGTGAGATAAAAAGATAATTAAGTTCAGTTAAATTAGGTTAAATTAGGAGGGAGAGAGGATGAATACTGGACTGTGCCTAGTAATTGTGCTCTACATAGTCACCATCATAAGCAAACCATGGACTTATGTATACCTGTCTCTCCTTTTGTTGCACATATATTCTCTCCAGGGCCTGCATCAGAGTTCACAGCAAATTAGTCTCTGAAATGATAAGTTTCCATACTTCCAAAATCTCATTAATTTCACCAAAGACAGTATGATGGTAAAAATGCGTGCTATGCTGCATAACTGAGAATATATTAGTGATATATACAATAATTCCAAACCATACCCAGAGTATAATGACATATAAATAATAAACGAATGTAAATAGCTGATTACATTAGACATTATCACATAATCTTCTTTTAGCAAGTAAACCACATCATCTTATACATGAATTCTCTAGTATAACAGTAGCAGATACTTAAAGTGGTGATTAATTTTTCAAAAAGAAATAAGATTTCAATATTCAATGTTTTCAGTGAGGTATCAAGCAATAGGGTTCGATAACCCTTTCTGGTCTTTTTTAGTTAAACAGAACAACATAAAAGAGAAAAGAGAAAAATAAATAAATAAAACAAAACTCATTAGAACTCATGGTCCTCTCAAAAAGAAAGAGTAAAAAAAAAAAGAATTCTGGTAGCTTCTGAGGCCCGATAGCCTCACCCACAGCATATACTTAAAATGTCTTTGAATAATCACTTAGTTTATAAAATTTAGTTTTAAAGAAAAGCAAAAGAAACAAACGTCAAGAAACAAAGCAAAACCAAAAATAAAAATAAAAAACAAAAGATTCGCTAAGCACCCTTTTGTGCTCTTAAAGAACTTAAAGGTGTGGTGAATTCCAGGTTTTTTTAGTGCCTTTCAAAAGTCAAAACAAAAGAATTTTAAAAAAATAGTTGAGGTGGGCCAGAAAACTAGGCCATGTGCTTCAGTGCTTTTGCCTGTAGAAGGAAATGCTTGTTAAATTATAAGGTATTTAAGCTGCTAGAGTTTGGGGTATGCCACATTGTTTTAACTGGTTCCCCAATTCTCTGCAAGCCAAAGTGGCAGGGGTTTCTGAATTGTCATTGATCTTTCTAATGCTGTCATAATGTTCTTTATGGTAGAAAATGTGGAGTTCTCTAGCATCAGTTTTGTCTGTGCCACTGATTTTCAATAAAGGCTGATTTAATTGATGAACCACAACATTCAGCTGATGCTGCTTAGCAAATACTACAATTGTATCATTTCCTCCCCACTTTCCAAATTTCTTTAATTCATCAACATATTCTTCAAATGGGAAGTCATTTACTATAAAAGACTCAAACTCTTGTCTATGGTTAATCATATAAGAAGCAGCTTCTTGCCTGTGTCTGAGATGATTTCTACAGTGACCTTCTAGCTGGTCTGCTAAAGCCCTAAAAAGGCAATTTCCGTCTCCTGATACTTTACGAAGACTGAGTCCCAAAGCATTTAACTGATCAGTGGGATTATCAAATGGGAACTGCCTATTTCCTCTGAACTCTCTTTGCTCTTTAACAGTTGCTATCGTTAGGGTTTTTAGCTTTTTAGTGTCTACCTCAGGTCTATCTGAAATCTCTTCACCTATGAATGGTGCAGGCTTTACATGAGAGCAATGAATCCATGAGTCTTTTTCACCAATTTTAATGGCAGTAGGAGTTGTCAATAATACCTGAAAAGGTCCTTCCCAGGCAGGTTGGGTTCCACTGGTTCTCTGAAAATTCTTTACATATATTTTATCTCCTGGGTTGAAGTTATGCAATGAAAAGTCTAATGGGCCTGCCTGGACCACAGTTCCTGCCTCATGGAGTTCACGTAGCCTGGTCTGTAATTCCTGTATATAGGAGGCAACAGAAGTATCACCTCCCACCAGTGATGTATAAACTGGGGAAAAAGTTTTAGCTTGGATAGGAGGGTGACCAAAAAGCATTTCATAAGGAGATATATGAAGTTCTCCCCTTGGTCTACTTCGTAGATAGAATAATGCCAATGGTAGAACATCAGGCCATTTTAAATGGGTTTCAGTACATAATTTGCCAATCATGCTCTTAAGCTCTTTATTCATACGTTCAACTTGGCCTGAACTTTGTGGATGGTAGGGCGTGTGGAATTTTGGAGTCACTCCCAAGAAAGAGTAGATTTGGGATAAAATCGAATCAGTGAAATGTGTGCCTTTGTCAGAATCGATGCGGGCTGGTGGGCCAAAACGAGGTACTATCTCTTTAAGAAGAATTTTGGCAACAAAGGCAGCTGTGGCTCGGGGGCTGGGAAAGGCCTCCACCCACCGAGTGAGCTGATCAACTATAACAAGGCAAAATTTATAATGTCCTGCTTTTGGCATAGTAATATAATCAATTTGTAAGTGCTCAAAAGGTGTATTTGCTAGGGGACGCCCTCCATAAGCTTTGGCCTTAAAAGCATACTGATTATAAGACTGACATGTGGAATAGCCCGAGCAGATTCTAGATGCTGTATTAGTCACACCTGGTGCTATCCAGGTTCTCTTAATAGAGTCTACAATGCCTTGTGTACCAAAATGGCCTTTTCTGTGAATAGAGAGGCATACCTGGTGGTAGAATTTCCGGGGAAGAAATGGCTTACCTTCCGGAGACACCCAGATGCCATTGATCTGTTTCGCCTTAAATTTCTTTTTCCACTTTTCTACTTCAGAATCGTCATAGGTTAGGTTGGAAGGAATATCCTCAGAAGGTGAAAGGTTAAATACATGTTCAGGAGCTTCTAATGCAGCAAGTTTGGCTGCAGAATCGGCTCGTGCATTTCCCTTTGAAACAGGATCACTATTCCCTGTGTGGGCAGGGCAATGTACAACAGCTAGGGAAGAAGGCAGTTTCAGGGCATCTAAGAGGTCCTTGATAAGGTCCCCACTTGCCCGAGGATGTTAGAAAGCCTCGTTGACGCCAAATCATACCAATAAAGTGGCATATGCCAAAGCCATATTTCGAGTCAGTAAAAATAGTGGCACTCTTACCTTTGACTATATTACAGGCCTGTGTAAGAGCCACAAGTTCAGCAGCCTGTGCACTAAAATGGCAAGGCAGAGAAGCTGCCCAGAGGGTGTCATAATCAGAAACTACAACAGCTCCAGTAAAACGGGTTCCCTCTCTCAAAAATGAGGAACCATCTGTATAGAGGACAAGATCAGGATTTTCTAAAGGTGTATCAAAAAGATCATCACGGGGTTTTTCAGCCATATCAACTAAAGAAGCACAGTCATGCAACGGTTCCCCCGAGAATGGTAAATTAGGGAGTAGTGTTGCTGGATTAAGAACTGTGCAGCGTTTTAAAGTGATATTCTCATTACCTAACAGGGTTATTTCATACTTAGCCAGCCTTTGATCTGAAAAGGCTTGTGTCCTGTGACATAGTAAGAGAGCCTCCACTTCGTGAGGGCATTGCAGAGTTAGAAGGTTACCTAGGACCAAATCAGAGGCTTTTTCTACCAAAAGGGCTGTGGCCGCCACTGTTCTAAGGCAAGGTGGCACTCCAGCCGCTACAGGGTCCAGCTGAATTGAATAGTAGGCTATAGGGCGTTGGTTAGGCCCCAGTGACTGAGTCAGGACTCCAGAAGCCACCCCCCTTTGTTCATGCACAAAGAGAGTGAAAGGCATACTATAATCTGGTAGTCCTAGGGCAAGTGCTGATAACAAGGCCCGTTTTAATTCTTTTATGGCTGAGAGATGCTGGGGATCCAACTGTAAAATGTCTGGAACAGAACTTTTTGTAAGAGCTATGAGAGGTTTAGTAATTTCACCAAAAGAGGGTATCCATTGTCTACAGTACCCAGCTGCTCCCAGAATGGCTCTTAATTGCTTCTTAGTAGAGGGGGCAGAAAGTTGTTGAATGGCCTGGACTCTCTTAGAAGAGACAGAGCGAGTTCCAGCAGCCAAAATAAATCCTAAATATTCTACCTGGGGCAAACACCATTGTACCTTTGTCTTGGAAACCTTGTGTCCTCTCTTGTGCAGCTCCAGCAGTAAGTGACGGCTATCTTCCTGACAAATTTCAGCATTAGGAGAGGCCAAAAGTAAGTCATCTACATATTGTACTAGTGTGGAGCCTTTAAAGGTAATAGAGGCCAGATCCTGCTGTAAAATTTGGGAAAATAATGTAGGACTGTCTACAAATCCCTGTGGGAGTCTAGTCCAGGTCCACTGTCAATTTTTCCAGGTAAAAGCAAATAAATATTGGAAGTCCTCATGTACTGGTATGGAGAAAAAGGCAGAGCAGAGGTCTACCACTGTGAAACATGTAGATTCATAGGGAATTGATGAAATTATCGTAGCCGGGTTTGGAACTATAGAATGTCTAGGAATAACATAATTATTAATCGCTCTAAGATCTTGCACAAAACAATAAACAGGTTTACCATCTGGCCCAGGCTTGGGTTTTTTAACTGGCAAAATGGGAGTATTGCATGGAGAGTGATGACATGGAATAATAATACCCTGGCTTTTCAAAGCCTCAATTATAGGTGTGATCCCTTCTATTGCTTCCCTAGACAATGGATACTGTGGAAGGGAGGGGGGTGGTCCCCCCTTAACTTTAAAGGTAACAGGTATGGCAGACTTAAGGAGCCCCACCTCATTAGGGGATGAGGCCCATAAAGACTCAGGAATGTCAGAGGGGATTTCGGATACCTCCCCTGCTGTTCCTTGAGCTTCTGTAAGTAAAATTGGTAATAAATGAACAGTATCCTCTGGCAATTGTAGGGAGACAGCCCCATCTGGAGCACAAGATATGGTTGCTCTAAGCTTACAAAGGAGATCACGACCTAATAAATTTACAGGGGCATCAGGCATGAGTAAAAATGAATGTTCTACTGTTAAGGGCCCCATAGATACCATGCGAGGATTCAATTTTGCCACTCTCTGGCTCTTTCCTGAGACTCCTACTACATTCAAAAATCCTACAGGCCTACACCCAGCATCTGGTTTGCTTATTAATACTGATTTAGAAGCTCCTGTGTCTACTAAACAGTCATAATACGTGTCCCCTACTTTGAGAGTCACATGAGGTTCATTACTCTGGGGAGGTGAATGAACTGGCACAAGTGCATTCAAAAAATCCAGATCTGGGAATATGTTGCTTTCATTATCTTTGTTCCATTCCTCCCCTTCCTCTTGTCAATCCTGTGCCCCCCTTTGAGGGAGTCCATGGTTACCCTGATTCTGGTTCTGTCCTTCTGTTCCTCCCTGATAGGGTCTACGGTTATCCTGATACTGTCTCTTTGTATCCCCCTGAAAAGATTTATATCCATTTTGATTCTGCCTGTAATAAGGGTTATAATTACTCCGGTTGTTTCCTTTCTGATAAAAGTTTCCAAAATTATTTCGATATCCCCCAAAGAATTCCTCAAGGCTCTCGGTCATTGTCCTCTTAAGGTCTTGTTTTCTAGTTCTACATTCCCTCAAGAAGTGTCCTTGTTTTTTGCAGTACTCACAAAATTTAGGGGGTTGATAACGATTTTCAATTTTCCAGTTTCTCTGCCCTGTTGTTTCCTGTACTGGAGCTAAAATGTCCTGTCTGTTCCTTTCTTCTCTCTCATTTCCTTCGTAAATATATGTTGCTATTTCTTTAAGTCTGTCAGGACTCAAACTATTCCACCCAGGACATTGCTTTTTAAAATATTTCCGAATTTCTGCTAATGACTGGTTTACAAAATGAGAGCAGATAATATGGGCATCTCTACTGTCTAATGGGTCTAGTCTAGCATATTGCCTGGCATACTTACACAGCCTGTCATAAAATCTATTAGGTCTCTCATCAGGTCCCTGAACTATATCTATAAATTTTTGCCAGTTATCAGTCTTTCTAATACAGGATTCCATTGCCTTCAGCAATGTTTCCCTTGCATCTTTCAACATATCAAAATGCTCAGGGTTATTGGGGTCCCAGTCAGGGTCTTGAATAGGCCACCCAATATCAACCTTTCCCGTGGCTTCCAGGCTGTTTGCTGCAGCTACTATATCTGCTCTTTCTCCTGGGGACAATATTATTTCCATAAGGTCAGTAACATCATTCCAAGTGGGCTGATATGCTCTAAAAATTGCTCTAAACTGCCTGATAACTGCTGTGGGATCTTCATCAAATTTAGGAGTGCTTTGTCCCCATAAAGCCAAATCCTTGGGTGTAAAAGGTGTGTATTGTCTGAGCTTACGTATAGTACCTTTTTGACCATGGGCGAGGATCTCTTGAAGGGGAAAAATTTTTACTTTCTCTGTCTCCTCTACAGGGGAATCATTTCTTTCTTTCTTTCTTTCTTTCTTTCTTTCTTTCTTTCTTTCTTTCTTTCTTTCTTTCTTTCTTTCTTTCTTTCTTTCTTTCTTTCTTTCTTTCTTTCTTTCTTTGGCATGGAGGGTGAGGGAATAAGAGTTGGGTCATTTGGAATTTCAGTCTGAATGGCCTTGGATTTAGTTGTTCTATTGGGCGTTTCGGTTTGGCAGGCCATGTCTGTCTGCCAGTCTATCGTTTCAGTTTGGGTGGCAGACTCAGATGTAAACTGGGGCCTGGATTTTCCTCGTTTTATATTGTTAGTATGATAATTTTCACTTGCTCTGGCCCAGATTTTCCAATAACGTAAATGTTCAGGTGGACATCTACTTAGGGTTCTTTGCAAATGCCTCAATGTTTGGGGATCAAATGACCCATATTTGGGCCATTCTTCCTGTAATTCCTCATGCCACATAAAACACAGTCTGATAAGCTCTCCTCTGGTCATGGTTCTATTTAGTCTAAGTTTTCCCTCATACCAATCCATAAGTAGCTTTCCTAATGGGGAATCCCAGGGAATCATCTTTATTCTAACATTATCTAGGGCATGCCAAATTCTCCATACCACACCACAAAGCCCCACAAAACCACAAAGAGTAATAAAAATATATTCAAATTCAAGCTGGCCAACATCTTTGATTAGTGAAGGTAAAGCTAGAAAAGGGGTACTTAGGGTGTTTAAAAGATCCATTTGAAATTTAAAATAGCCTATACTTGGTAGTTCTTTCCAATTTAAGGGGACAAGGGAGGGGAAATCTTACCCAATCAGAAGATCAGAAGATGAACGTTCGGTTTTCCTCTTCGTGGTCAGCCAAACTGTGTAATTTAAGATTCTAAATGTGGATTCTAATGTGTTCCCCCAGTATGGGGGAAACTGACTAAAAATCACTGATAAAACGAGTTTAGGTTTTTAACGGTTTATTGGAAAATAGAAAGAAAAGGATTGAGAACAGAATTCTAACAGCCTAGCATTCCTATCTTTCCTCAAATTTCCTGTGAAGTCCTCTGCCGCCACCACCATCAAGTCCGGAAGCCAAAAAGACCAGCGCTCCCCGCGCAGGCTCCCTTTCCTCCTTCCTGTCTCCTTCCAGACCACAGGAGGCTTCTCCAGTTGATTGGCTGGTAGACTTGATAGACAGCACCCATGAGCAAACGTCATTTCCTGACGCCAAGGAAAAGCCACAATGCCTCTGAGGCATTTTCCTCATGGTGGAGCTCTCCACAGCAAGTCTCCAGTAGGTGGCGTCATTCCAATCATTACACCACTAAATCCTAGCTTATTTTGAGGACATGACTTATGCTAGTGTCATCACAGATTCAGTGCCTATTGAAAAAAAATATATATACCTCACATATGGTATGAAGAATTCTTTTGTGTTATTTTTCTTACTAAGAATTCAAGATGAATTGTCTCCTACTTACAATGGTATGTGTGGAGGAGAAGAGTGATAAAAATAATTGATAACATTTGTTGATGCTTGTAAAATTTGCAAATCTCTTCACATATATTATCTCATTTAATGCTCATAACAACACAGTAAGGAAGATAACATCATACCCATTTTACAGATGAGAAAGCAGAAAAGTTAAATTATTTGGCCAGAATCACACAACTAGTTCAAGGAAGAATTTTAGCCTAGGTTTCCTGGAATCCAAATTCAGTTCTCTATAATCTTTTATAAAAGATAGACTTCAAAAAAAGATATTGATAGATATTAGTAACACAACAAATAGAGACCCATTGAGCAGTAGTAGTAGGCTTCCACCAGTCACGGACGACCATGGATCAGCGCCTTGAAGAGCCACAGGCCACAGTGTGGGTGTGCAGTCCAATACGGGAGCCGCAGCTCCTGAGTGACTTATAAACATTAACTGCCACATCCCATGTTATATCTACTCTATGAGGAGTAGCTGGAGTGTCCTCTCCAGGGCGCTGGCCTGGGCAGATCAATATGGAAAACAAGCTGTTGCCCATGCAGCAGGTTTTCCCTCTCCGCAACATTGGTGGATCCAAAGGAGAGGCAGAGCCAATACAGTTTGGCACCAGTGCCTCCGCAGGAGTTGCCAGAGGGATGTGATGTCCAACATCCAACTTCCTAAGGGACTCCGACTTCTTATTTTTCCTCAGGGTTAACTCCTAAAGCCTTTCCCACATATGGGTATAGCTGCAAGGCAGCAGAGGTTTAAAATCAGGCTTTCCTTCCCCTAGGCGGGTTGCCTGCCAAGGCTAATGAGCCCCACCTGCCCAAAGCGACTGGCTTTAAGGCTCCAGTGACTTGCCTTCACCCCTTCTCCTGTTAGTGGAAACAGTTTGGCCATGAGAAGGCCAGGAGTTGGGCTTTGGTTGTCAGAGGCTATTTGAGACGAACACTATTAGAGCATTTTATAGAGTGGGAGCTTATCCTCACTCCCACCCCGGCATGACGACCTTTGGAACCTGACAAACCTGACCCATTGAGCACCAGTTATATAAAGGGCCGTGTACTAAATGCTATAGGATGTGGAGAAATGTCAAAGATATAATCTTTAAGATTATATAATTAAGTAGGAAAAATAGCATACATATATATGAATATACACATATGTGTATGTATGTAGTATGTAAAATGTGTCTCAAAAAACAAATTAAAATTTACATATGGGAAATGCTAAAAAGCTGATATACATAAGTTCTACTAAGAATGGTTCTTCTTGGAAAATTTTAGTTTTGAACCTGTGCTTTGAACAAAAGAAAAGCTGTCTATAAACCAGTTTCCATTAAGAAACTGTTAAAAAATATAATGAGTGAATATACAAGATCAAAACAAATATGTATCTATGATATACTCAATACATGTCTATTGAATGTCTGCTATTTATTTATAGAGCACAATACTAAGCACTGGGGACACAAAGAAAATATAGCACTGTCCTGATCTCAAGGGGGCATGTAATCTAATTGCCAAGGTTTGGCAATCCAGAAAAAGATTAATAACAAGCATATTGGAACCCCAAAGTAAACAACTTCCTATTTGACATAAAATCATATTAGGGAAAGAGGAATACACAATATTTGTTTTCTTTCACTGTCACAAACTCTCATGCATTAGACCTTGGGGAAAGTTTGTTATTTCATTCAATAAACATTTCTCAAACATCTATTCTGTGGAAAAATGTGCTTGGCACTGGAAGAGATAAAGAAAAGTACGAGATGATTCCCATCTTAAGCAGCTAGCTCACACAGTAGATAAAGCTCCAACCCTGGCATCAGGAGGACCTGAGTCCAAATCTTACCTCAGACACTAATTGTGTGACCCTGGGCAAGTTACTTAATTCCAATTGCCTAAAACATCTGGGGCCATCTCCAGTCTTGCCACTGGACCCAGATGGCTCTGGAGGAGAGAGTTGAGGTTGGTGACCCTGCACAGCCCTACCTTACTTAAATCCAAGTCAGTGCAAGTCATGATATCACCCAATGTCATGATTCTCTTCAAGAATAAAGAACAAACAATGACAATGTAGTAGAGGGAAACTGGACATAGACGTGTCACACCCTATCTGGGTTAATCCTTCAATTTGCACTCAGCCTCAGAGGTTAGGCTCCCCAGAGGGTGTCTGATTACTCTTAATCTCAGGGTTCTGAGACTCTGAGGGACTGAATTTCTAGTACTGTTGCCCTTTGGTACCATTGCTGCACTTCCCATTAGTCAATAGATGGGCAACCAGGTAGTGCGGTGGATAAAGCACAGGTCCTGGATTCAGGAGGACCTGAGTTCAAATCTGGCCTCAGACACCTCAGACACTTGACATTTACTATCTGTGTGACCCTGGACAACTCACTTAACCCTCATTGCCCCACAAAAAAAAATTAGTCAATAGAATTCATTACTTTCAAGCAAAGATATTTACTAAAATTATAAAGTAAAAATAGTTGGTACAAAATATCTCTTTGCCAGATAACTATCACCCAAGCAGATGTTTGAGATATGTTGATGTATAGATATAGATATGTTGGTTTATATATAGACATATATTTCTATAAACACTTTTATATATATATATATATGTGTATATATATATATATATATACACACAAAAACACATACACACATACACACACACACACACACATCTGTATATATTTTACCTAACTTGCTATTTGTTTGTTGTTCAGTTTTCAGTTGTGTTCAGACTCTTCTTGACCCCAGTTGGGATTTTCTTAGCAAGGATACTGGAATGGGGTTTGCCATTTCCTTCTCTAACTCATTTTAAAGGTGAGGAAACTGAGACAAACAGGGTTAGGTGACTTGCCCCGGGTCACACAGCTGGTAGCATGTATCTGAGAGCAGTTTTGATCTCTAGAAAATGAGTCACCCTGAGTGCAGGACTAACACTCTATCCACTGTACCACCTAGCTACCCATCACACATATAGATGAAATATATGTCATAAGGTGTATGTTTATGTGTTTATACATATACTTTTTTTTTTTGTGAGGCAATTGGGGTTAAATGACTTGCCTAGGGTCACACACCTAGTAAGTGTCAAGTGTCTGGGGCCCAGATTTGAACTCAGGTCCTCCTGACTCCAGGGCCAGTGCTCTATCCATTGTGCCACCTAGCTGCCCCTTATACATATACTTTTTTAAAGACTGGGTTTCATATTTCATCTAGATTGGAAATGCATGAGTTACTTACAGGCTCTATCCCACTACCGACTGGCACAGGACCATTGATCTCTTCCATTTTCAATTTGTGCTAGTTTATTCCTCCTTAGGCAATCTGGTAGCTCCTTACTCCGAGGGTCTTGGCAATAGTATCTGGTATTACTGAAGAGAATAATATAGCAAAATAAAAACAAAAACCCCAATCTTGACAAATTCCTTAAGTAAGAAGATATACTATTTATAATTTGATCTTCCTCATGTTGTGCAATAGAGAACATTCTATTTGGACCCAAAGAACCTGGTTTCAAATCCCAGCTCTATCACTTATGACTTCCATGAAGTAAATTAACTTTTCTCTCAGCCATGGTTTTCTCAGATGTAAAATAGGGTGGGTGGAAATCAATGACCCTTAATATCCAGCTAGTTTTATCCATACCTAAGAGGAATCATCACTGTCACATACTTACTGAGTAATCATCCAGCCTCTTCTTGAAGCTGTCCAAGGAAGAGAAACCCATCACCATTGAACAATGTACTTTTGAATAATCCTTACTAGTTAAGAAGTTTTAACTCATATCAATCCTAAATTTGCTTCTTTTGTTTGTTTGTTTGTTTGTTTGTTTCTTTTTTTTGCAGGGCAATGAGGGTTAAGTGACTTGCCCAGGGTCACACAGCTAGTAAGTGTCAAGTGTCTGAGGCCACCTTTGAACTCAGATCCTCCTGAATCCAGGTCTGTGCCGCCTAACTGCCCCCACCTATATTTGCTTATGCAGCTTCTACCCCTTTCTCTTGGTTCTGCCCACTGGGCCAAATAGAACAAATCTAACAATTATTAGCATCTAGGCAGCATTTTGAGGTTTGCAAAGACCTTTACAACAATATTGTGCAGTAGATGCTATTACTATCACATTTTAGAGTTGAGGAAATCAAGGCTGGAAGAAGTTAAATTCCTTGCCTTGGTTTTCCTGTCTAATACATGAGATAGGATTCAAACTTACATCTTCATGAATCCAAGTCCAGACATCTATCTACTATGCCACCTAGTTACTTCCATCTAGTAACCTTTCAAATAACTGAAAACAGTTATCATACCCTTTGGAATATTCTCTTCTCCAGGCAAACTACCCCAAGTTCCTTCAAACAATTCTTATATGACATAGAATCAAGGCCTTTGTCCATCTCAATTACCTCCTTCTGAACAATCTTAATTTTATCAATGTCCTTAAATTGTGATGTCTAGAACTGAACATAATATTTCAGAAGAGGTCTGACAAGGTCAGAGGACATTCATACTATCACCTCCCTTTCCTTTCCTGGAAGCTGCATGACTCCTAATGCAGTAGGTGATTGAATTAGCATTTTTGGCTATAACAAACTCATACTGATTCATATGTCATATGAAAGATAACTGAACAAAATTAGGTATGTTTATTTTTTTTTCACTTTCATTTTCATTCGTTTATTTATTTTCCAGCAACAAACAAATATTTATTTTATTTTCCAGTTACATGTAAGGGTAGTTTTCAACACTCATTTTCATAAGATTTAGAGTTCCAAATTTTTCTCCCTCCCTCCCTCTCTTTCCTCCCCCCTCCACAAGATTGCAACCAGGTTATGTATGTACAATCCACAAGTGTTCTTTTTACCAGTTCTTTCTATAGGTGTGCATAGTAAGCTTCCTCATTAGTTCCTTGGGAGTGTCTTGGATCATTGCACTGCTGAGAGCAGTTAAGTCATTCACAATTGCTCATTGAACAATACTGCTGTCACTATGCACAATGTCCTCCCAGTTCTGCTCACTTCACTATACATCAAAGTTCATTAGTCTTTCCAGGTTTTTCAGGGATCATCCTGTTTGTCATTTCCTGTAGCACAAGGCCATTTCACTACAATTATATAGCACAGCTTTTCCCATCATTCCTCAATTGATGGGCATTGCCTTGATTCTCAATTCTTAGCCACCAACCAAGAGTTGCTATAAATATTTTTTGTACAATTTTCCCCCCTTTTCTTTTTTCCTGATTACTATTGTTAACTGTTTCCATTCCATCCTATTCCCTTCCCCATGATATTTATTCTATTATCCATCTTCTTTCATCCCATCACTCTTCAAAAGGGATTTGCTTCTGTCTGTCCCCTCCCCCCACTCTGCCCTTCCTTCTTTTGTCCCTCTCTCTTTATCCCCTTCCCCTCCTATTTTCCTGCAGGGTTAGAGAGATTACTCCACCCAATTGAGTGTGTACATTAGTCCCTCCTTGAGCCAATTCTAATGAGATTGAGGTCTTTGAGCCAATTCTGATGAGTGTTAGGCTCATTTACTGCCCAGATTAAATAGATTACTCCACACAGTTGGGCGTGTCTCTTAGTCCCTCCTTGAGGTAGCTCTGATGAGTTTAAGGTCTTTGAGCCTTTTCTGAGGAGTGTAAAATTCATTTACTGCCCTGCTCCTCTCCCATCTCTTCCCCCATTTCATAAGCCTTTTCCCGTTTCTTTCATGTAGGATTTCACCTCTGCCCTTCCCCCTCCCCCAATGAATTCCCTTCACTCCTCAATTTAACCCTAAAGATGTCATCACCTAGCTAAGTGACGCAGTGGACAAAGCACTACCCCTGGACCCAGGGGGATCAGAGCCAAAACCCAGCCTCAGACACAAGACAGTCACCCACTGTATGACCCCAGGTATGTCCCCCAGCTCCAATTTTTTATGGTTCTCTAGGGTCTTGTATTTGAAAGTCAAATTTGCCATTCAGTTCAGATCTTTTCATCACAAATATCTGAAAGTCTTCTTTTTCATTAAAGTCCCATTTTTTTCCACTGAAAGATTACACTGAGTTTTGCTGGGTAGGTGATTCTTGGTTGTAACCCCATTTCCTTTGCCCTTTGGAATATCATATTCCATGCCCTCTGGTCCTTTAATGTAGAAGCTGCTAAATCTTGTGCTATCCTGATTGAGGCTCCACCATACTTGAATTCTTTCTTTTTGGCAGCTTGCAATATTTTTTCCTTGATCTGAGAGCTCTGGAGTTTGGCTATAATATTCCTAGGAGTTTTCCTTTTGGGTTCTCTTTCTGGAGGTGATCGGGGGATTCTTTCAATTTCTATTTTAGCTTCTTCTTCTAGAATTTCAGGGCAGTTTTCCCTGAGAATATCTTGGAAGATGATGTCTAAGCTCTTTCCTTGATCGTGGTTTTCAGGTAGACCAATAATTTTCAAATTATCTCTCCTGGACCTATTTTCCAGGTCAGCAGTTTTTCCCAGAAGATATTTCACATTGCCCTCTATATTTTTATTCATTTCGATTTCCTTTATTGTGTCTTGGTTTCTCATAAAGTCACTGGCTTCCATTTGTTCAATCCTCATTCTTAGGCAATTATTTTCATCAGAGAGCTTTTGTACCTCCTTTTCCATTTGACCAATTTGACTTTTCAAGCTGTTGACTTTTTTCTCATGTCTTTTCTGTATCTCCCTCATTTCTATTTCCATTTTTCCTCTACTTCTCTAACTTTATCTTCAAAGTCCTTTTTGAGCACCTCTATGCCCTGAGACCAATTCATATTTTTCTTGGAAGCTTTAGATATAGGGGCCCTGATGTTGATATCTTCCCCTGAGGGTACCCCTTGGTCTTCCTTGTTACTGAAGAAACTTTCCATGGTCCTCACCTTTCTCTGTCTGCTCATCTTGCCTTTTTCTTATTTGACTTTTAGTTCTTTAAAGTGGGGCACTGTTTCCAGGCTGCAGTATCCCAAGCTTAAGAAGTCCCAGGTGGTATGATTTAAGGAGAATCAGGTTCTTCACTCACCTGGTCTGTTCCCTGGTACTTAGAGGACCCTAGACCAACTTGCTAATCAACCAGCTTTCTGTCTTGTGGTTGTTAGCCCCAATGAGCCTGTGCCCCTCCCCCACCTGGACCACTGGAGCCTACCTCCTGGTTCTCAGCAGGGGTGTAAAATCCAAGTTATGCCTTAGCACCAGCATAGACCCCTGTAATCTCCCCCCTGCCCAGGGCTCAGCCCACTCACCAAACTGTGAGCTTAGTTCCAGACAACACTGGCACTTCAGCTGATTCAGAGGCTCTGGGGGACTCCTTCTCTGGTGAGGCCCTCCTGGGACTGGATCTGTGTCAGGGTAACTGTGTGGGGTTGGGTTCAACTCCTGTATCAGCACAGCAGCTCCCTCCTTCTTACCTTCCAAGCTGTTCTTGGTTTGAAGATGATTTCAGCATATTCTTCTGTGAGTTTTGCTGCTCCGGGCATTTTCCTATGGCATTATTTGTATGTTTTTTGGAGTGATCATTTCATGGGTTCGGGAGCTCACTGCCTTTCCTCCACCATCTTAGGTATGTTTATTCTTGAGCAGGCATAGAGGACATGATAGCTGTCTTTGAGTTCTTAAAGGACTTCTATGTGAAGCAAGAAATGACCACTCCATTTATTTGCCAAGAAGAAAACTAAGACTAGTTGATATACGTTATATTGAGGATGATTTTGGCTCAAAATGAAGAATTTTCTATCAATAAGTGTTTTTTTTTAAATAAGTGGGTGATCGGGGCAGCTGGGTGGTACAGTGGATAGAGCACCGTCCCTGGAGTCAGGAGGACCTGAGTTCAAATCTGGCCTCAGACACTTAACACTTACTAGCTATGTGACACTGGGCAAGTCACTTAACCCCAATTGCCTCACTAAAAAAATAAATAAATAAAATAAATGGGTGATCTTGTGAGCTACTGAGTTCTCCAACTGTTCAGACAAAGATTGGATGGTCAATCATTGGGGGTATTGTTGTGGGGGAGTAGGGAGGGCACAGAGATTGAACTAGTTTATTACTAAGATCACTTTCAGATCAGATATTCTATAATTCTATAATATTGAGATACACATTGTACAGAATTTAAATGTTCTTTTTTTACAATATTTTTTACAAATAAGATACATTTCACTTACTACCTACCTTAAAGGGCTAATGTAAGGAAAATATGTAATTAAATATTAGGGAAATATATAAATATATATATATGTGTGTGTATATACACACATATATAGATATATTTTATATTCATGTGCATACATATTTACATATATCTGTATTATCAGTCATGATATTTATGAACAAAGGAGAGGATATGAGATTGAAGATGAATTGTTAAAAATATTCTCTTCTGGGGCAGCTAGGTGGCGCAGTAGATAGAGCACTGGCCCTGGAGTCAGGAGTACCTGAGTTCAAATCCAGCCTCAGACACTTAACACTTACTAGCTGTGTGACCCTGGGCAAGTCACTTAACCCCAATTGCCTCACTAAAAAAAAATAAATAAATAAATAAATAAAATTTCTCTTCTATGGGTCCCACCCAACTCTCTCAACAAAATTCTCTAAGCCAGGTTTTTGTGTTTCTTTTTTTTTTCTCTTTCCAATGCATTAATTTGCAACAATGTTGGGATTTTTCTCTATCCATGTAACAGTTTTATTTAATAGAATCTCACTACCTTGTAAGGGTACAATCTATTCCTTCCTTATTCCTATGACTTCCAAAGTTCCTAAGATAGAGTAGCAAATCCAGTGAAAACCTTACCTTTCATTTTGATAGTTTGGACTATCAAGGATAGTGACATTTGTTTGGGAAGGATGTTGTTAAATAAATCATTGCCTTACATGGCTAGATCAGGAAGGACATTATGAAGAAAGAAATGCTGATGTAGAGATACTTTATTTCATCATATTTGTTTGCTATTAATGAGTAGGCCACAACTCTTCATTAGACCAGAAATTATGCTCAAGACTACAGGAGGAAATCAATTCTCCATTGTGATGATGCTACCCTAAGATCACATTCTCAAATTTTTTCTTGGAAGAGAGGTTCTCATTTTTCATATCTCATAAAACCTACAAAATGAAACTAATTCTAATATATTTATTCCATGGAAATGGAGACATTCGCATTTATAGTATTACTGGCTATAATTTTTTTCAGGCTATTATGCTAGTTTTTCTTCAGGTTATTGAACTTGCAAGTGTTCTTATGACTGTACTATTTTTATTTTTCAATCTTATTTTCAGACCAACAAGTGACATCGCCAAGGAAACAGTGTGCTTTAAAAAGAATCCTGTTGGTAAGACAATGAAACAGCAGCCTTTGCTTTTAGTTACAAACTTTTACAAGTATTCTTTAAGGTAGAATAAGGAAGGCCCATGTCTTTATTTGTATATTCCTGTCTAACGTCAATTCCATAGCTTGATGACATTTTATTTATCTTTCTGCCTTAGGCTTTTTAACTTATCATGGTAATTATGACTTTTTTTTTGTTTTGTTAGTTTTTCACTTTATAAATTTGCCTTTTTAGTTGGTAAATCTTAATTTGGAAGATTTTCCACATGATTATGTTAGAAAGGATTACATTTTTTATTCAAATAGAAAATAGCAGTATTTTCTCTTAAAATGTTTTAGTTGTGAAAAAAAAAAAAAACCACCCAATCTCAGATTTGGGCACTTCAGTGGTCAACCTTTCCGACACATACTCTGAAAATAAAGGCCCCTTTCAACATCCTTGAATGTTGATCTAGCCTTTCCTTGATAACCACTGTGAGGTGATTTGTTACCTTCTAGGAAGGCTGTTACACTCTTCTATAGTTCTAGTTGTTTGGAAAGGACTTTTTTTGTTTGTTTTTCCGTATTTAAAGTCTTATTTTTACCTCCTTTAAACTCCACCCAAATTTTTGTCCCTCTGGAACAAAGTAGAACAACATTATGCCCTCTCCTGCATGACAGCCATTCAAATACTTGAGGAGATTTAACATGTTCCTTCTAATTCCTCACTTTCCCATGCTAAAAACCTTGAGATCCTAAATCCATGTTGTACAATGGAAAGAGCACAGGATTTAGAATAACGACCTGGGTTAAAACCCAGCTCTACCACTGGCTACAAGCTAAATACAAGATGAAAAGGAAATAATTAAAAGATTGAAGGCACCAGAATTTAGAGGGTTTGGGAATAGTGTCCTGTAGAAGATGGGATTTTAGTTGGCATCATAGTAGTTTCAGTGTCAGAGGAGAATAGGGGGCTTATTTGAGAGATATTACAAAGGTGAAATTGACAGGCCTTGGCAATTGATTAAATGTGGGATGGTGAGATATAGTGAGGAATCCAGGATGATTCCAAGGTTGAGAGTCTGAGGGACCTAGAAGATGGTGGTGCCCTCTATAGTAAGATAATTTTGGGGGTGGGGAAGAAATATTTTAGGGGGAAAGATAATGAGTTCCTGTAGAGATATATATTATACTATTAAATTTTTTTTCAATTATATGAAAAAAAAATTTAACATTTGTTCTTTAAAATGTTTAGTACCAAATTTTGTCCTTGCCTTACCCCATCATTGAGAAGGCAAGCAATTTGATATAGTACATACATGTCCAGTAATGTCCATATTAATTTTGTTATGGGCGGGGTGGGGGGGGGACACAAACCGATTTTAAAATAAATAAATAAAGACTTTAAAAAAATATACTTTGATCTGCATCGAGACTCCACCAGTTATTTCTGTGGAGGTGAATGCCATTTTTTATCATGAATCTTTTGAAATTATCTTAGGTCATTATATTACCAAGAATAGCTAAATTATTCACAGTTGATCATCATACAATATTATCGTGACTATGTTTTCTATGTTCTCCTGCTCACTTTACTTTTCATCAGTTCATGTAAGTCAAGGTTTTTTCTGAAAGCATCCTGCTTGTCATTTCTTATATGACAATATAAGAATGTAATGGTATATATGACAATATAAGAATCACTATATATATATATATATATCACAATATAAGAATATAATTGTATCCAATTATATCACAATATAAGAAGATATTAGTACCCTAAGGAAAACTTTTCTGGCTGATAGCAGCTTCAATTTCTTATGGTACATATTGGGTTTTTATACTCTTTTAGCTTCATTAGGAAGTGTATGGGGTGTTCAAGAAGGACTAGCACTTCTGGTATGAGAACTTGCCAAGCCTCTTTCAGGGCTACTCATCCACCTTTTGTGTCCACCTGCCATCCAACTCTTACCTGTGGCTCCAACTTTCACCTGTGCAACTGTAGTGTGTATAACAGCTACACTCTGGTAAAACAGTCTGGGCAGGAGGGCTAAAAGAGGTTGAGAGTAACTGAGAGGCCTCAAATCTACCTAAACCATGTGAAGACTTCCCCAGTGGAATGGGTAGATGAGAATAATTTATCCCAGTGGCCATGAAGGCAGCTGAAACAGGCACTGTGGAGCACTTAGAGCTTGGTTAGATATCGAAGATGCCAAGGTTATTAACTGCATCCCCAGTCATTGCTAGGCCATCTTGATTTTCCTCTTACCACTTGTCTTTGATAACTCTGGAAGAGTGAGGCCAATGACTTTGTGTGACCCTGTCTCATTTGTCAGGATCCCCATGTCGAGACCACCCCTCACTTTTTACTCCACTCCTTTTTTTAGAAGATACCCTGTTTTCCAGAGGTAAGGCCCAGCAAGCAAGCTGTGCTCTAAGCCTGAAATAACAACAATCCTTTATGCTCACCCTCTGATTGAACTCAGCTGCAGCAAAATTCCAGAATTGTTTCATACCAGCACCAGGTGGTCTCCCAGCTCAAGCAAGCATCTGTAGTACCCATGTTCCAGTAATTAAGTACTTCTATGAGTCAAACTTGCCTCATTGTTACTGCTACTGCTCATTGTCAGAACTAAAGCTTACTCTGCAGTTGCTATTAAGATTTGGCCTTACTAAAGTAGGTCTCCAACTAGAGGGGGCCCAGCACATGTCTACTTTCCTTCCTTGAACAAAATAAAGAAAGCTTTTTGCTTATGACACCTGTTGGGCCTGATTTTTATTTTTATTTCTTTATTTCTTAGAGTTAACAGTAGTTATGATGACCTGCATGAGCCCTTAGGTATTTTTAGAGTTACAGTGGTTACAGAACTTCTTTAACTTTTTGGTCATTGGGTCATTTGTTTTCAGACTTGACATACTTAAATCCAATTCATGCACAAGTCAAGATGTCACCTGATGATGTCATTGTTCCTCTTCAAAAACAAAGGACAAACAACAAGCTTTCTTAAAGTACACAGCCAATTGGTGTTATTTCTAGGCAGAAAGGAAAGTAGGAGGGAATATGAAAGTCTTTGAGTCATAGAAGTTGACTCATGATAAAGAATTTGATCCAGGAAGAAAATATATTTCTTTGTGATTAGTAATCTCTAAAATAGATGAAGTCTCCTGTGTAACGATTGGAATGACGCCACCTGCTGGAGACTTATCGTAGAAGAGTTCCATCCATGAAACGAAGGTCTTTGAGGGCAAGACCAGGAGTCTTTTCTTTGGCGTCAGGAAGTGACATTGGCTAGTGGGAGGAAGAAGGAAGAGTTGGGTGCTCTGACTCGCGCTCTTTCCTTTGGACTCTGGTGGAGAGTGGAACTAGAAATGTGCTCTCCTTTTAATAGATAGGAATCTAGGCCTTTCCTTCTCTCTTTACCAAATTCTTATTCTCCTTAATAAATGCTTAAAAGCCTACCTCTTGCTAAAGCTTATAATTTATTGGTGACTACTCATTAGATATTTTAGACAGTTTAGCTAGAATTTTAGCCTTTAACACCTGAAATAATGAGTATTGCTCATCCAGTAGTAACCAGTGAGGATAGGATTAAAGGAAAGGTCTCCACTGGCATAATACCTTACCTCAGTTTTGGCTAGAAATATTTATCTGGGCAGATGTTTCCTCTAAACTCACAAGTTGATAAATACTCAAAAGTACATAAATTCAACCTCTTCCTCCACACTATTTATATTAAAAAATTAGCTGATAAGGAAACTGAATATGAGAGAGGTTTAATGAACTGGCTGGTGTCACACAGCTCGTAATTTTCTTTGAAGGGATTTGATCTCAGTTCTACTAGACCTCAAGTCTAACACTCTAAATATTGTAATTTCTAGCTGCCTCTTTGTCTTAGTCTGTTTACTCAAAAGTGTATGTCTGGCAAATTAGACTGGTACAATGTATTGTTGGGCCATCACAGAAAAAAATTTCAACCAATTTCTGTACTGAAGCAAAATTTCCCCTTTGCTCAGGTGCATTATGCCAAGTAAGTAAAGAAAAATTACCTTAGGCACAATTGAGCTGATCTGAAGTGGAGAAAGAAGTAAGATAAAGTAGTCATTGTTCATTTAAGAGGTGAAAAAGGCTACAGATCTTGCCTATGGAGTCAGGCTGGATCTAGTTCTTTTTCTAAATTGCTCGGTCAGTCCTAGGTTAACATTGAATTCTACATCTGAAAAACCCTCTGCACAGTCTTCAAACAACCTGTTTTAAAAAAAAATATCAAAGTCTTTTTCATATTCTGAATTTTCTATTTAGCTTTTTCACTGTCCTGGAGTTCTGGTTATTTAGGTTCACTTTCACTCTGGGAAGAACATACCAAGATGGGTTCTGCTGTCAATTTCCTGGGCTTAAGGCTCCATCTCGTGTGTGTGTGTGTGTGTGTGTGTGTGTGTGTGTGTGTGTGGTGTGTGTATATGTATGTATGTTAAACAAAATGTAAAATTCCAAAGAAAAGGTCATTTGAATAGGCTACATAGAGCAATGTGATTTGAATTTCTAAGAAACAATTACTGATTTTATCCTTAAATATGACATAAAAACCTATTTATGATTAGTTTATTTATAAATATATTTCTTTGAATTTTACTGTTTTCAAACTGTGCTTTCTAATATCATTTCAGCTGTACAGTTTACCAAATGCCAATTAATCCTTGACAAAACTGGATAAATTGAAATACTAAAGAGAGTCATTAACCTGGGAAAGAGCATTGTGTCCTTAGGACAAAAGTCTTTAATATGCAAGAGTCCTAATTCATAAATCAATCACAGAATTCAGAGCAAAGAAGATCTAACCTCCCAATGTTCCAAATAAGTTATACTCAATATCATTTCAAAATCAATTTCACTTTCACAAAATATTTTCTAAAGCTGAAAAGAAGAAATTTATAAACTTGGAGGTAACTGGGTGGTGCAATAGATGAAGCAACTGTCCTAGAGTCAGGAAGACCTAAATTCAAATGTAACCTCAGAAAATTATTAGCTGTGTGACTCTGGACAAGTCACTTAACCCTGACTGTGTCCGAAAAGAAAAGAAAGAAATCTATAAACTTAACAGTAACATGAAACAAACTGGTGGATTTAAAATTTAAATTTAAAAAATTGCCAGTCTAATAACAATCCAGTTGGATTTATCTTTAAATCTGCTACCTGGGAAAATTAATCCATTCACGTACTAGGATTAACATATTATATGTATATAGAACTTTTCTTCCCAAGCTTCAAAGATGTAAAATGAACTGTTACCATTCAGAGCATTGATCAATTATGTCATGGATAATTTTCTACCTAGAGCTTAAGTTTAGGAATCATGAGAAATCTCAAATCTAATTCCAAATCTAACTCTTTGGTTGGGGGAGGGGGGTGGGGAGAATAATATTTTTTTCTGGAATCTTGGACTTTTTCTTTTTTCTTTTTCTTTTTTTGCTGTGAGGAAATCAGAATTGAAGCCATTCATCTGTACTCTCTCTAGATGAATTAATTTCACCCTGGCTAGAGATGCATTTTAAATGTTTTCTATTTTCAAGATCATCTTCATACATCCTCATTGTCTTTTAATTGTACTTCAATTCTGTACTATAAGCGAAAGCTATATTTAATTTCCTTTAATTCTTTTTTAAGTTACTGACTCTAATGAACCCAGATTGATCCTTATAAATCACAGAATGAAGTTCTCTTTAGAATGATTCAATGTTTCATTTTCTTTGTAAAACTTAGTTTCTTAATGTGATAACTTTGCTTTCAAATCAAATCATTTTCAAATTGTTCATATGGTTTTAAAATCTAGTTTCTTTTTACTTTCCTTGAATCTCTCCTTTGAAAATTAGAACAATTATTCTTATTCTATTTAAACCTATTGTATAACTAACTCCTTTTAGTGATCAGAATGGAAATTTCCAGGTTTATAGGTAATTTATACTTTTTTGACTTGCAAACATTTCCAATTCCAATTGGTATGTTATTTAAGAACTTGAAAATGCATGACTAGTCTAATTTTTAAGTGACTTTGCTACTAATTTAATAGGCAATTAAATCCTGCTGAATCCATCAGAAACCCACTGCAATATGGCAAACCAAACTCTTACCATTAAATTTTGATTTATTTTTTCTCAAAAGTATTTTACATTAATTTGCTGAGGCAAATAATCCTTTTCAAGTTGGAGAGAAGAGTAGTAAAGGTCAATGTATTGACCTTACCTGCATAGTGAAAGAAAAATGTTCAAAGCCCACTGACCAACAGATGCCTGATTTTCCATCTCCCTAAAAAGAAAACTTATCTTTTTTCTCAGCTTGGAGATGTTGCTAAGAATCTGTTGATTAGCCAACTCTTAAACAGGCAGGTCTGTTAATTGGTTTTAGTCAAGCACTTAAAAATGAACAAAAGGATCTCAAACAATCCACAAATACTTGTTGGATGGAGAGGGTTGGTACTAGTGATTTTGTGAAAAAACATCCATTTATTGTGGAAAATATTAATATTGTCACCTGTGACTTAAGAACAAGGCTTCCATAAACAATTTTATTTAACATTAATCTAGCATTCAAACTAAAAGAAAGATGGCCAAACCAGAATAACCACCCACTCACTCATCCATGACCTCAGAAATCTCTCTCTTTCTCCATGAAAATTTGTGGTAACATTTACAGGAGTCTGAAAAGATTAAAGATGTTAAGATATTCTTTGGGAATAAAATAATAGCAAATATATTAAAACTACTTCAATTATTGAATTCTTTCCTTGACTACACTCCTCAAAGATCCAAAGAATTTCTTTTTTGTCATCAATGACCTTAAAAAATCCTTGAATAGAAAAGATACTACCTTTAAGTATGTAATAGAACTCTTCACTACAAAAGAGTCAGTTAGAAATTATCTCAACTAAGTAAGAGTTAAGTTTGGTTTCCACCATTAATACATTTCTTGGAATCTTAGTCTTTGTTCTTTGCTTTTTGCTCCTTTTGAAAGATATGTAGGGGAAGTGAACAGAATTGCCTTCCCAACATGGCCCTAGAGACTGCCTTCAGCAAATTTCCTGAGGTTCCAGCTTCCAATGAGCCTCTTTGATACCCTGACCTTAACATCCCTTAGCAATCTATGTTTTTTGCACCAGAAGCTTCCTTGACATGTTTGTGTAACATATAGACCTTTCCTACCTTAGAAAACAGTGCTATTTCAAGGTATGTTGACTCCATCTTGTTCTATATCATCCATTTTGCTGTAAATGATCTTTAAGTTAACTACAAGACCAGCTGCAGAAGCTCATGTCTTTTGATATCTCTTTTTCTCCTCTTATCAGTCCAAAAAATACTTAGCTGATGATGGAGGAAGATTGCAGAGTCCTGAGAAAGTTATCCCCCTGGTCTAGACCAACAGAGAAATTTCTTTGATTTAATGAGACTACTCATACTCAGATGATAATTCTCCTATCTCTTATTGAGTAGTAATAAACATTTCTCTCCAACAAATATACTATATATTGTTATATAACCATTTGTGCTTCATGAATCTTTTTTTCATTGTTTCCCACATGATATTGAATAGTGGTTAACTTATGAATGTTGCCCCAATTTTTGTTTATAAGAAATGTTTTACTCTTGGCTCCTTGTAGATGCCTTCCATCTTTTTATCTACCCTGACCAGCTGGAATAAATGACTCCCTGATCAACTCTTAATTGATTCCTTTCTGATATTATCTGACCCTGACCTCAGCAACCAAGATTGGTGAATTACCTTCTTGTGTCCCAAAATTTTACTATATAGGAAAAAGTCTGGAAATGTTTTTTAGAAGAGAAAAACATATTCTTTCCTGATATTTTCCACAGAAGTTAAAAAGGAATTTTTAATGTTTCCACTCAATCTAGTAAATGGACAATATAAAAAGTCAGATATACGGCATTTGGGGATTAATTATAAACCCACAGATCCATTAGTAAACTTAATTTTTATAAACATTCATCGTTGTCTGACTGTTCATAATCCTTGTATATGAAAGGCTAGGATCTACACCACAAGTTTTAGGGAAAGTTTGAATGCAAATTTATTTTTATAAGTTACATTAAAAATAATTCACTTGAACTTCAATTGAGTTGAGCATATCATCACAAATTAGTCCTCAGTTAAAAATACGGAAACCAGGAACACTACTGAAATATATGGAAATAATCAGAATATAATTATGAGTGATTATTGTCTAACCTGTTTCATTAAAGCCATTTTGCTTTACAATGGTATGTCAGTTAATTGATAAATGTGGACTTTTATTAAGTATCTCCCAAGGAAGAAAACTATGGATGAAAGCTTATAATGCATTTGTATCTTCTTTAGAAAAGAGAGAGGTGGGGGGGAGGGAGGGAGGGAGGGAGGGAGAGAGAGAGAAACCTACATCTAGCAACAGTGTTTCAATTATGAAACAGGTTGTATTGACATATTCAGATTGAAAAGAAAACTTAAATGAGGAGGTATTTTCCCCTACTTTTTTTTTTCCATTATGTATGCATTCTCTAACTCAGTAGGTCACTAGAAAATTCCTTTTCTGGAGTTAAATAAGTTCACAGATGATTTATACATGGGTAAATACATACCAAAAAAAAAAAAAATCAGGAAGGACTGATCACTAACATCTGCAGGAGTGGAAGGAATAGAAAAGGAAGTCAGAAAAAGTTTTCCATAGAATGTGGCATCAGAACTGAGGATCTCAAGAGGGAAAGCCTAGGAGGGCCCATAGTATACACCTGAAAACACACAAAAGCCAGAGATGCAAGTAAAATTTAAGGAAAAGACAGTTGTACAATTTGGCTTAAAGGAAGAATGTGGTAATGAGAGTAACATGAAATAAGTCTGGAAAAGTTTGTGCAAACTAGAATTTAGAAAGCTTTTAATTTCAGGCTGAAGATTGAATATTTTACCTTGAAGTCAGAGGCAATGTTCATGAGAGCCAGCTAGGTAATGGAGTGGATAGAGCATGGGGCTTAGAATAAGAAAGCCTGAATTCAAATCTGGCCTCAGACCTTATTGGTATGTGACCCTGGACAAGTCTCTTAACCCTGTTTGACTCATTTCCTCATTTGTAAAATGAGCAGGAGAAGGAAATGGCAAAGCACTCCAGTATTTTTGCCAAGAAAATCCCAAATAGGGTCACAAAGAGTTGGACAAAATTGAAATGACTGAACAAGAACAAATGACCTTGGACAGGTAAATGATATGGTCAGAATTATGTCTAGGAACATTTTTTTTGTCAACTATATAGAGGATGAATGGGAGAAGAGAGAGCTAGAAATCAGAGAGCCAAAATGAAGGTTATTTCAATAATCTAGATAAGAGGTGATAAGGATCTGGACAAAGGTAGAGAATGTGGGAGGGGAAGGAGTAGGGAGGGGACAATAAGAAACACAATCATTTTCTGATATCTTGATGGAATAATCCCCCTACCACCTCATGGCCTAAATGCAGAAATTCACCAAGTACTATTGAAGGAGAAATGGAATATAACAAACTATGCAAGGACATGGTAAAATAGATGATGTTATTCTCTGTTATAACAACTATTGGTTGTCTTTGGGTAAGAGATATCTGCTGTTTTGCCTAAATGGACTCAATTAACAGTTGTAAAAGTATTTGGTCACCTCCTCTGATCTCCTACCCTTGAACAGAAAATGTCTTCTCATTTTGATAACAAACCCTATTCAGCTGCATGAAAATCTTCCCCCAGAAATACCTTTTACCTTTTGCTGATATCCCATATCTCAACTCCACTTTCTCCTATGAAATGGCATCATTTTCTATCCTAAGTTACCACCAAATGCTGCAGATTGATTGTGTACTCTAAGAGGGCCTGAAATATTAAAAAACTAAATCTGTACTGGAGGAAATTTAAGCTGCTATCAGCAGTTTCCTTGGCATGCTAATACTTTATGTTTTTGTCTTTTTTCTTTTTTGCTATGGCCTCTTGTATTTGAACCAGTCATCTCTGACTTTTTCTAGAGCAGGGTTTCTTAACCTTTTTTCACTCATGACCCCTTTACACCCATGAAATTTTTATATGACTCTGGGTATATAGGTATGTAAAATAGGTATATAAATCAAACATTTACCACCAAATTTTTTGTGACCTACCCCCCCACCATCTTAAACTCTCTGACTAGCTTACTGTTTTATCCATAACCCCAAAAGGGTCAGGTTGATTCTTTTAAACCAATGACAAGATATTACCTATGCATCACAATCTACTTATATCCAATAACTCAAGTCCCTCTGATGTTTTTAAAATGATTAAAAACTCAGGCATAACTTGAATGAGGCAATTAAGTTGTACAGTGGGATAGAGCACTGGACCTTATGTAAGTAAGACCTGAGTTCGAATATGACCTCAACAATTTACTAGCTGTGTGACCTTGGGCAAATCACATAAACTTTCTTTACCTGTTTCCTCATTCTAAAAAGGAGATAATACTGGTACCTGCTCGTCCAGGGTGGCTGTGAAGATAAATGAGATAATAGTTGTAAAGTGCTTTGCAGACTTCAAAGTACAATATAAATGTTAGCTATTGCTACTATTATTAGGTCTGGCCCTTCTGTGATTACATTAATTGGGGTAGGGGTGGAAACTGCCATTCTTATCGAAAAAGAGATAAATTACATAAATATGTTCCAAATCCCAGATCTAAGCAGCAGTGCTAGTTACCTATATTAACAAATAGGACTCATTTACTTGGCACCAAATGAAAAGAAGAAACTAGGACCAATAAAGAATGAAGCAGGTCCTAAAGGCCTTTGAAAATGATAAGAAATGCTTAGTTGCTAATGTCCTTTAATTTGGATGTGTTTTGTTATTTGTTTTAATGCCGCCAGTAAATTCATGCTCTCATGCCTCATTCTGGGATAGATAACCCAAGGGTTCTCATAAATTCTGGCATGAAGCTGGTAAGGCCTCCAGTGGAAGACTGCGTGCTTGCCATCTGAGAGATAGCATAGATATTAGAGTGAACCTTTGACTAAGCTGGCCACACAGATGATTTTTTTTTGTTTGCTGCAATTCTAGGAGACCATTGCCTCAGTTCTTTGTGGGCTTGAATTTGCTCTGGTGGGGGGGGAGAACCTCCAGGAATGAAAGCAGAAAGTTTTCAAATTGTTGTGTTTTTTTTTAATTCTTTGTGTGAAAATAATGTAGGTAATTAACTGGGAGAACTAAATAACAAAAAATTCCTGAGTGACTTTTTGGATATTTTCCCCCAACCTTTACAAGCCAAAGTGTACTCACATTGAAATACAATTGATTTGGTCATTATTATTATGAATGTCTGAAAACTTACCAGACCATAATTTTCATTTCCCATAGTCAATAAACATTTATTAAATCCCTACTATATGCCAGGCATCGTGCTAAGTTCTAGGGTTACAAATATGACAAAGGAGAAAGGAGAAAGAAGACAGCCCTAGACCTCAAGTAGCTTACAATCTAGCACAAAAAGAAACTGAAAGGAGGCTCAGGGCATCAGGCAGAAGGGGAAGAAAATACTGTGCTTACAGGGACGTGGTAGAGAAGTCAAAGAAGTGCCAAAATAAAAAAGACAGGTGAGAAATGAGGAGATAGTTTAGCTCAATTTTCTCCTTAACAGGATTTCATTGGACTTCATTCATGGTCCCACCCTCCAATCAGAGAGTCAGAAGGTAATATTGATATGGACTATTAAGTCTGATGAGATTTTACAGGATAATGAGGTCATCCCAATAAAGAGTTTCCTGTAGCATGGTAGAAAAGTCAATCAGAGAAGTCTGAAAAGAGTCACTGTAATTGTCATAGTTACCAAAAGCCAGGTACTTTGCTTAGAAAGGACTGTGCTTGTCACATTTACTTGATGCATATAGTCACTTGCATGAAAACAGTACCAAATTTTCCTAAATGTTTCTTTGCATTAAACATGGGAGGTAGTGGGGAATGAATTATTTCTTAGGTATTTGCACTTAGGAAAAAAACAACGACATTACTTTCCTTGGTAGATTAAATAAAATAAAGACAATATTTTCCCTCTTTACCTATCCCACCCCTGGAAATAAAATCCTGAAGACAAAAGTATTTTTCATGAAAAATCAACTTGAAACAAAGAAAAAAAATAATTGTTGTAAAGGAAGTATCTTATTAGTCAGTGTAATGAATTTGTAACATATTTAGATATTAAAGATTATAGAGGATTATGAGCACCAAAATTATAATTTTTAAATTTTTATTTCTATAATTTTTGTTACATTTTGAATTTAGAGTTGTCTCCCTCTCTCCCACTCAACCTCTCACTAGAGAAGGTCAAAATTTGATGTAGCTATATATGTGGAATCATATAATACATATTTCCATATATTATTAGTTCCTTCTCTGGAGGTGGATGGCATTTTCCTTCTTAAGTACTTTGTTACTTGATTTGAAAATTCAAATTATTTAGAATAGCCTGGTCATTCACAGATACTCTTCAAATAATATTTCTGCTACTGAATAATGGTTTCTTGGTTCTGCTTGTTTCACTCAGCATTTTTTCATTCAAGTTTTTATATGTTTTTTCTAAAATCAACCTGTTCATCCTTTCTCACAGCAAAGTTGTATTCTATTACATTAACATTCATAACTTATTCTGCCATTATAATCTCTATTATTTTATTAGCAATTTATTTATAAATAATTATATTTGTAATTCTTTAATTATGATTATTTTTTGTGGGGCAGTGAGGGTTAAGTGGCTTGCCCAGGGTCACACAGCTAGTGTCAAGTGTCTGAGGCTGGATTTGAACTCAGGTCCTCCTGAATTCTGGGCCAGTGCTCTATCCACTGCGCCACCTAGCTGCCCCTAATTATGATTTTGAAAAGAGAATATAACAAAGCAGAGAGACCCCCAAATAAATTTTTCTATTTCCCAAATTGTTTCTCCATATAAAAGAGGAAATACTTCAAATCAGAATGTATTTTGTGAATATATATGTATATGCATATTTGTGTATACGTGTGTGTATGTTTTCTAATCAATACACCCAATGATTCTTCTTTCCAAATTTGAACAGCAAAATTGTTTTCTTCCCTAAACATTCATTTCCCTCACATTCTTGTTTTCTGTGCCTAACTCTATCTTCCTTCTCAACATCTCTCATCTAGATTATTGCAATAGCTCCTCAATTACTCACTGTGCTTCTAGCTTCTACCTTCTTCAATTTGTCTTCTCCACAACTTGACAAAATAACCTTCCTAAGGTACTGATCAGCTCTTGTGACTGCTATTCTTAAATTTTTCAGTGGTTCCCTGCTATCTATTGAATAAAATGAGAACTTTTTAGCTTGGCATGTAAAATATTTCAAAACCGGCTTCACCATACCTTTCACCTTTCTTCATTTTTCAGCCAAATTAGCAGAAACTGGCACATCAGTGCCCTGTGTCAATCATGCACTTCTTCCTCACTTATTTCTGGTTTGATTCCTTTAAGACTCTGCTCAGGTGTTACCTCCTATCAGAAGTTTATCCTAATCCCCCTAATTCTCCATATTCTCCCTCTCCTCAAAATATAATACACTTATTTGCATTTCTACATGTTCCTAAAGCCTAAGTGTGAATGTATCATTCTACTCAGTAAACTCCAATGTCTCCCTCTTATTTCTATGATAAAATATAAAGGCCTTCATTTGGCATTTAAAGTCCTCCATAATGCCTTAAAATGAAAGATCATTGAAGGAAATAATGCTTTATATTTGGTTTGGGGTTTACCTTAGCCCTGTACTTACCACATTTTTTTACATTTTTTTTTTCTAGACCCATGACAAGTTATATATGGAAATCTCCATGAATTAACTTCTGCCAATGTAGATCTGTAATTGTTTTGCAATTTATCGGCTTAGAGAACTGCTTCAGAGAACTTGGTAGGTGCTAGCCATTGTGCTAAGTAAAGCAAAAATACTCTTCTTTGCCCTCAGTATCTCACATTCTACTGGTGAAGACAATATGAAAATAATGATGTATGTGCCAAATATATACAATGAAATTATTTAATGAATGTCATATGGATAGTGTCAGTTCTATAGTTCAATTCTAGGTTACCTAAGTCCAAATCTAGAAATTTTTCTACTATATAATATAACTACTTTATTGTCTGAGGATATTTTTCTTCTTTTTTTTTTTCCCTAGTGGATCACTGATCGTAGTTATAAAAACATTTAAAAAATGACATAGCAAATTATTTAAAAGACTTTCCCTGGCAGAGTGGGCAGATGAGAACAATTTGTTTCAATAGCCATGAAGGTACCTGAAGAAGGAACAGTGGAGTGCTTAGAGCTTGGTAAAACATGGAAGATGCCATGGTCCTCCATTGCATCCTGGGCCATTACCAGTCATCCTGACTTTTGTCTTGCCACTGGAATTAAATTACTCTGGAAGAGTGTGAAGATGACTACTTTGTACAATTCTGCTTTACATAAATTCAATTGATGCACAAATCAAGAGATCACCCCATGATGCCATTGATCTTCTTAAAAAATAAATGATGAGGGGATTTCTAGGGCAGAATGAAGATGGTGGGGAAAGGCAGTAAGCAATCAGAACTCATAACACAATTGCTCCAAAAAACCTCCAAATAATGCCATAGGACAACTCCTGGAGGAGCAAAACCCACAAAAGAACAGACTGAGGTCATTTTCCAGCCAAAAACAGCTTAGAAGGTTGGCAGGAAGGGGCTGTTGTGCCGGGGCAGGAGTGGAGCTCAACCCCATAGTCACAGTGGCACAGATCCTGTGCTAGGCAGGCTGAGTGAGTGAAAGACACCCCCAGAGCCTCTGAATCAGCTGAAGTGCCAGTGTCATCTGGAACAAAGCTCACGGTCTGGTGAAAGGGCTGAACGGTTGGCAGGGGGGAGATTATAGGGGTCTGCTGGTGCTGAGCTACAACGTGGGTTTTTTTACCCCTGCTGGGAACCAAGAAGTAGGCTTGAGTGGAGGTAGCCCATGTTGGGGAAGGGTGCAGGCTCGTCTGGGCTAACAACCATAGCACACAAAGTTTTGCCTTCTGGTTAATTGAACTGGGGTTATCTACAGACCAGAGAACAGGCCAGGTGAGTGAAGTACCTGCCCCTCCTTAAATCATACTACCAGGGAACCCCTGAAGCTTGAGACAGTGCAGCCTGGAAACAATGCCCCAATTTAAGGAGCTAAAACTCAAGTAAAAGACAGGCAATATGAGCAGATAGAGAATGGTGAGGACCACAGAAAGTTTCTTTAGTGACAAGGAAGATCGAGGTACACCCTCAGAAGACGCTCCTACATCCAAAACTTCCAAGAAAAATATGAATTGGTCTCAGGCCATAGAGGCACTCAAAAAGGACTTTGAATATAAAGTAAGAGAGGTAGAGGAAAAAATGGAAAGAGAAATGAGAGTGATGCAGGAGGGTCATGAAAAAACAAGTCAACAGCTTGAAAAGCCAAATTGGCCAAATGGAAAAGGAAGTACAAAAGCTCTCTGAAGAAAATAATTGTTTAAGAATTAGGATTGAGAAAGGGCAGCTAGGTGGTGCAGTAGATAGAGCACCAGCCCTGGAGTTTTGGATATCTGAGGCCGGGTTTCAACTCAGACACTTGACACTTACTAGCTATGTGACCCTAGGCAAATCACTTAACACCAATTACCTCACCCCCCCCCCAAAAAAAAAAAAGAATTAGGATTGAGCAAATAGAAGCTAATGACCTTATGAGAAATCAAGATACAATAAAACAAATCCAAATGAATAGAGGGCAATGTGAAATATTTCCTTGGAAAAACAGCTGAAAATTATTGGAATACCTGAAAACCATGATCAAGGAAGGAGCTTAGACATCATCTTCCAGGAAATTGTCAAGGAAAATTGCCTTGATATACTAGAAGCAGAAGATAAAATAGATATTTAAAAGAATCCACCAATCACCTCCTGAAAGACATCCCAAAATGAAAACTCCCAGGAATATTATAGTCAAATTCCAGAGCTCCCAGGTCAAAGAGAAATTATTGCAAGCTGCCAAAAAGAAACAATTCTAGTACTGTGGAGCCACAGTCAGGATAGCACGAGATCTAGCAGGTTGTACATTAAAGGATCAGAGGGCATGGAACATGATATTCCAAAGGGCAAAGGAATTGCTTTCAAGTATTTGTGATGAAAATACCTGAACTGAATAGAAAATTTGACTTTCAAATATAAGACCCTAGAGAAGCATAAAAAGGTAAACAGGAAAAAATAAATTAAGAGGGATGTTAAGAGGTTAAACTATTTACATTCCTACATGAGAAGATGATATGTCTAACTCATAAGAACATTCTCATTATTAGGGCAGATGATAGAAGTAAATTTAGGCAGAGGGCACAGGTGGGAATTGATTATGAAGGGATGATATCTGTAAAGTATTTGTTTTTTATCTTTTCTTTGTGGGGGTGGTTGGAGTTGGGTGACATGCCTGGGGTCATGCACTGGGTGAGTGTCTTGTGTCTGAGGCTGGATTTGGGCTCAGGTCCTCCTGGGTCCAGGGCAGGTGCTTTGTCCACTCTATCACCTATCTAACCCATGATGACATCTTTATGGTAAAATTGAGAGGTGGGAGGAATACCCTGGGGGAGGGGGAAGGGGAGAAGTAGAATAGGGTAAAATCCCACATGAAACGAACAGGAAAGGGCTTATGGAAGGGGGGGGAGACATGGGGGAGGAGGAGGGCAGTAAATGAACCTTGTAATCATCAAAATAGGCTCAAAGACCTTAATAATATCTGAGTTGGCGCAAGGAGAGATTAACATACACACCCAATTGGGCGGAGTAATATATCTAAAATGGGCAGGGAATGAGCCATACACTCATCCAAATTAGCTCAAAGATCTTTTTCTCATCAGAGTTGGTTCAGGGAGGGAATAACATGCACACTCAATTGGGTGGAGTAATCTATGTAACCCTCCAGTAAAGTAGGAGGGGAAGGGGATAAGGAGGGAGGGGTAAAAGAAGGGAGGTCAGATTGGAGGAGGGGGCAGTTAGAAGCAAATCCCTTTTGAGTAGGGATAGGGTGAAAGAAGATAGAAAATAGAGTCAATATCATGGAGAAGGGAAGAGGATGGAGGGAAACAGTTACAATAGTAACTCTTAAAAGAGAAAAGGGAAAAAAATGTACAAAAAATATTTATAGCAAGTCTTTGTGGTGGCTAAGAATTAGAAATTGAAGGAATGTCCATCAACTGGGGAATGCCTGAACAAGCTGTGGTATGTTTGTAATGGAATATTATTGTGCTATAAGAAATTACAAACAGGATGATTTCAGAAAAACCTGGAAAGACTCATATGAACTGATGTATAGTGAAGTGAGCAGAACCAGGAGAACATTGTGCACAATGACAGCATTATTGCTCTATGAGCAATTGTGAATGACTTAACTACACTCAACCATGTAATGATCCAAGACATTCCTCCAAAGAAAGAAATAATGTTGATTGAACATAGAATGAAGCATGCTATTTTGCACTCTCTCTTTTTTTAAACTTGAGTCTTTTTTTATGTAAAAATGTTTTTCATAATTGCACCTGTATAACCTATACTGATTGCTTGCAACCTTGGGGAGCGGGGAGGAGAGGGAGGGAATGAGAGAGGAATAGAATTTGTAACTGAAAACTTTAAATAAATATTAGAGTATATAAAAAAAAAAAAGATAAGCAACAATAACAATGTCTTTTATTCCAGGCCCTTTTGTAGAGGCTTGAATCTTCCTTTCTTCATCATGTCCAGTCTGTCCTGATTCAGACACTTGTATCAGTTGCTAAGAAACTTATAGAAAGTCTAAAATTCTTTGTACCCTTCAAAGCTCAAAAGGTGTTACTCCACTCCAGTTAAAATGAGAGGAAAAGATACCAAGGCCAAGGATTAGGCAAGAGCTTCTCACCACTCCCACCTCAGCATACCCCAAGCTATTATTCATAAGGAACTTGGCTGAAAACCTTTTACTACCTAAGATACTAGATGCTTAGATCCTGGATTCCAAACTAGCTCACTTTATTTTCTACAGGTCCCACATAATATGACCAAGTTCCTTAAACCAAACCAATCACACTTCTGTAGTAGTCATTTTACTACATCAATGGCTTTTTAGAATTGTTTAATTAATGAAGGACATTTTACACTTAAAATCTAATTGATTGATTACATTTTACAACTTATTCAAACCAAGTGTTTACCTTTGATAATTTTCACCTGACGAAAGTATCAGGGTTTTTACTTTCAATTGGAGTAATTGATCACTTGACTATATTAACTCCAATCTTTCAATAAATTCAAAATATTTATAAAAGAAATACAAAGTGACAATGAAGAATGGGGGGATAATAGCAAGAAATGGTCTCTTGCTAGTAGTGGCAATTTAGCCATTTCTTGAATTTCAAGAGGAGGAAATAAGGACATTCTAAACACGATATTTTAAAATTGGAAAGAAGTTTAGAGGACATGCTTCTTATTTTAGAAGAGAAAACTGAGAGGTAGAAAGGGGATGTTACTTGCAGGAGGTCTCACAGATCCACACTTTGAACCCAGCTATCCCATATTTCAAATTCATTGTTCCTTCCACTACAACATGGCTATATATAATTTCCTGAATATCTTCTGTAGTAATTAAAAATTGTGTTGTTGTTTTGATACTTGGGGCTGCAGTTATTTTGTTATAGAACCAAGATAACGTTTGAAATAGTGAATTACAAAAGAAGCTAGGATCATATAAAGGCATGTCAATGAATATATTGCTTGCCATTAAGCAATGGGAACTGGAATGATGTGGTCTGCATTTATTAAGTTTACCTGAATGAGGTTATTTGGGATATCTTGGGGAGAGTGACTTAGTAAATGAGACTAACTTGTGCCAAAAATGTCTGTTTTTCCTCCAGTAGCTTTTTCCAAAGATTAGATTTTGAACTAGAAGTAATTTCATACTGAGAGGACACAGCCATCATTTATTACATGATAATTTGAATACTGCCCTGACCAAAACCTTACTTTCACACATTGTTTACAATGATTTTTTTAGTCTTAAAAGATTCCTTCATTCAAGGGCTGACCTCAATTCTCTATAAAGGCATTTTGCCATTATCCCTGCCACCATTTACTTTCTATCATTTCCCCTGCCCAGAGGAGTTTACAGTGTCTCCTCCTAAGGTGGTTTGCTTTAGCTGCTTGATATTAAGCATGGCATACAGCAACTGATGATACAATCTACCTGGTTACTGGATATGATAGTTTAAAGCCAGATTTTGTCAGAGATTTTGCAGAAGGGATTCCCATTCAGGTACATGTCATTCTAGATGCCTCTTAGGGGGCATTTCACTTTTGAAATTATTTGATCCTGTAGTGGCAGTGCAGGAGAACTATAGACTGTCATGAAAGGGATTAGGCTATGATGGATTATTGGGATGAAATGGGACAAAGGTCATTTGACTTCTGTTGCCAACATATACCTATCCACAGGTATCCCTCAGGGTTCTGTTGTGGGCATGCTTCTCTTCTCCCTCTATACTACTTCATTTGATGTTCTCCCAAGGATTTAATTATCATCTCTATGCTGATAATTCTCAGATCTACCTATCCTACCAAAAACTCTCTGTTGACCTCCAATCTCACATCTCCAACTGACTTTCAGATAACTTGGGCTGGATGTATTGTAGATATCTTAAAATTTAACATGTCCAAAACTGAATTCATTATCTTTCCCCCTAAATACTTCCCTCTTCTCCTCCTTTCCCTTTTATCAAGAAAAACAACTTCATCTTCCTAGTCTCTCAGGTTTATAACCTTTGAGTCATCCTGGATTGCTCACCATCTTTCATCTCCCATATGCAATTTATTGCCAAGGCCTATTGATTTCCCTTTTGCAACACCTCTCAAATATACCCCCTTCTCTCTTCTGACACTGCCACTACTCTAGTGCAGGTACTTGTCATCTCATTCCTGGATTACCGTAATAGTCTGCTGGTGAGTCTGCTTGCCTCGAGTCTGTTTTCACTCCAAACCATAACCTCCATTCAGGCAAGACAAGATAAAAATAGCTAAGTAGGCAAATTACATATTACATATTCAGCATACACATAACATAGCATGCTATGTATGCTAAGTATGCTAGTATAGTGCTGGTAGGTCTGTGAACTGGTCTAACTATTCTAGAAGCACTTTGAAGCTATACTCCAAAAGTTATTAATGTCCATATCCATTGGCCTAGTTATAACACTGCTAGGCTTATAGGCTGAAGAAATCAAAGAAAGAGGAAGAGGACCTGTATGTACAATAATATTTATAGTGGCTTTTTTTTGTCATAGACTAAAATCAGACACTAAGGGGTATAACTTCTATTGGACTCCCTGACAGGCCCAAAGACAAAGACACAGTTCACAGCATATTGGTGAATGGCCAGAAGGTATTTACTCTGATTTTCAGGAGCAGATGACACCTCAGCAACCACTGTGTCTGGAAGTCATGAGCACCAACAGAAGCTTAAAGGCCGGTCCTGAATCTCTTTCCCCAGCGTACCCCCTATCTATCACTTTAATGATTGTCTTATGTTCCATCCTCCTAGATAACATCAATTGTTCTGGGTTGGGCCTATTTAAGGTCAGTTCTCTGGTACTTTAGATTTGATATGAGAACAAAATCAGTCACTGGTTGGTCATTCCACAGTTAATCAACAATTTACTTAGCCAAAACAGAAGAATATTCAATAATATAGATACTGAGGACACCTTGATTCAGTTGATTCAGCTATGCAAAGAACTCTTGCCTGATTTGCCTATCATGATCTATCAAACAAGTATCTAGTGGTATTGGGATTCCTCATGGCTATTCCGTATTCATGAAATAAGGAAGTAACTTCAAGCACTTGAGCCTTCAGTCACAAGAGCCAACCAAACATATAATTGGTCTCATTAATTTTAAAGGAAAACTATCCTAACTTGTATATAGAAGGAGGATAGATTAGAGTATTGCTCTTAACATTACAGGATATTTAGTGTTTATAAATACAGATAGGTAGGGAAAGGCCAACTGGAACAGAAATGTAACTTTTAGTAGGGAGCTTTGGAGATGTGAAGCAATGCCTGGTAGGGATGAGAGAATAACAATTCCTGTTGGGAAACAGGTCTAGGAGAGAGAAGTATGAGGACATCAATAGAACAGATTGATAGCTGTGCAATTTTTCAGTTAAATATGTGGCCTGGTTACATATGTAACCAGGTTACATATGGGGACATGTGTATATGCTTAATGCATTATGTCTTTATAAGTACATTCTTCTTACTAAGTGTGCCAGTATTCATGAGGGTGAATTCAAAGTTTCAGAGGATTTGTTATTTTTAAAATTATATTTCTATTTAATTAAATATCCTTGTCATGAACTAAATGTGTCCACTGGTTGATTAATAAAAGTTCACATATCAGCTGTAAATGACTAAAATCTACTTGCAAAGGTTTTCACTGTTCAAATTTATGATCTATCATCTTTAAGAAGAAAAATAGTTGATTCCAATAGTAAATTGTATTCATGCCTAGACATTATTGCAATTGGATTAATAATTTGTAAGAAAAGAATACTTGAAATTACCTGAAATATCAATTAAGGAACTGCATTCTATTGAATGGACAATATATTCTTTATCAGTTAATTGGATTTTTGATCCATTTATTCTGCCTTCTAAACCTCTGAGTTTTTTTTATACTGCACTCAATCTGCTAATTTATTGGATTTTCTTTGGTCAGTGGCAGAGTCATACTGGGTCCAACAAGCTGAATTTGAATTTGTAATCAATCAACAAGTCTCAATGGAATGCCTATTATGTTATAAGACCATATGCTAGATAGTGTAAGAAATAAAAAAAAAAAATCTACCACATACTCCATGATCCCCAGGTGTCTATAAACTGATTGAGAAGACAAGACTAATGGAAAATACTTGCTAAAGTCCATGGTGGTGCAGTAGTTGAAAAAAAGAACATATTGGTCTGGATTTGAGTAGTTGGGCTAGTATATATACAGCTTTCCTCTCATTCTCTGTTCCAGAAAGACAAAGAGAATCAGGCTTATTGATGTGTGGGAAGAAGAGTGTTTTCCTATCTAGAGCTGGAGAGAGCCTCTCTAATCACTCATTAAAACCACTAGGGAATATTTTTTTCTTATTGTTTGGGTAACTCCCTTCCCCGAACCCCCATGAAGAAGACAGAGTTTTAATGGAACTCTCTGCTGGATTTTGGAACTATGCAATAACTAGGTCAGTGGTAGAGAAATTACTGCACTGTGAGGGAAAAGTGTTGCCTGAGGTAAGCCAAGACAGGATCTGCATTCGAGACTACCATCACCAGACTACAGACAGCCATAATTTTCATGCCAAAATACAAATGTTATCCAAAGGGAAGTTCCCCACTCATTTTGGTATGAGAAACTTTGCCTTCACCTGGCCTTTTGGAGAAGTCTGTATCCTATGCTATTTTGGGAGAGGGGCAAGAACATTACATTATTTAGCCTATATACTGGTGGGGATTTTTGCCTTGCTATTTGTCTTTGCTCCAGTTAAAGATTTACTGCCTCCAGCCTATTCTTTGCTTGGGTTGATTAATATGAAGAGCTATTGAATACTGAGACAAGTTTTAGCAATGGAGACAGGGGAAATTGAACTCAACTATTATTACAAATTCCCAGTTTGCAAACAACATATGAAAAAGCAAGCCAAGAGGGGTCAATTTCCACTAAATTTAAATGTTCCCAAAATGTGAATCCATGTCTGTGTGTCCAGGGATAATAAAACAATGAGTTTCCCTCAAGGTTTGTAAGAGATTTGAGAGTTTCTCATTTAAGAATTTTGGTTTTGTTTTCTTTTTTTTTTAAATTAAAACTTTAAGTTGTAATATGTTTAAAAGGTGGTAGGGACTGCAAGGGAGTTTGTCTTGGTGCTTAGTCCTTGCCCTTGTCCCCTTCCTTCTCTTGTTCCTCCTCTGCTTCCTTCTACAGATGTTTTACAGCATGTCCAAGCATTGTTGTGCCATTTCAATGTCTTTCCATCTCCCAGCCATTTTTCTTTCTTTCTAGTTTTGTCTAACATCATTTATAACATTTCAAGAAGAAAAAAAAAATGGAGAGGCAACTTTAATCTCTAAGGATGGTGGTGTTTCATAAGGAACATAACAATTTAGATTTTCTGCCTTTGGGTCATTTATGGCAAGTCAAAGAAGAATTGAGTTAGCTGTCCCCAGAGACAGTGTCCCATGTTTAATGAGGCATACTTAGATTATGTTTAATGAAAAGAGCATCAGTCATCTTTACTTGTCTTTTCCACCCCATCTCAGACAGTTGGCAGGAGATGGGAATTAGCCGTAGGCTCCTAATCAAAGCCAAGCTTTGCCTATCCTTTTACCCACTTGGTAGTGCTCAAAATAAATAACAATAGCTAACATTTATAGAGCCCTTTGCAATTTGAATAGTATTTTATAGGTATTTTCTTTATTCAATAATCATAATAACTGATGTTTACAGGTAAAGGAACTGAGGGTCATGAGGGGCAGCTAGGTAGCACAGTGGATAAAGCACTGACCTTAGATTCAGGAAGACCTCAGTTCAAATCTAACCTCAGACACTTGACACTTACTAGCTGTGTGACCCTGGTCTAACCTTCATTGCCTTGCTTGAAAGGAAGGAAGGAAGGAAGGAAGGAAGAAACTGAGGGTCATAGAAGTGACTTACCCATAGTCACACAGCTAATAAATCCAAGTCTAGCACTTTTTTTTACTACCCTAAAGTTCTTAATAAAAGTGTAATGAACTGAATGAAGGGGTAACACATTAAATTTTAGCACAGAAAAAAAATGACCAAAGAAAAATTCAATAGGAACAGAATCCTTTAAATTATGACAATTTATAAATTGTTAAAAATGGACCTTTGAGAAGACAAAATCATATCATCTGATAGTTAGAAATTAGCACAGAGGCAAAGTCACAGAATCACAGAATTTGAGCTTTGGAAGGTTCTGCCAACTTCAGTGATCATCTAGACTAACCTATACAGAGGGAATCTCCACTATAAAATACCCAGTAAGTGGTTGTCCAGCCTTTGCTTAAAAACCTACCTGCCAGGAGGGGGAATCCACTACCTCTTGAGGTTAAGCTATTACACTTCTAGAATGCTCTCATCGGCGGGGTTCCTGACATATCTACATTGACCTTTTCACAAATTCCCCCCTTTGCTTTTGGTTCTACTTCCTGGTTCCAAAGAAACTGTCTGAATCTTTCCTCTACATGACTGCCCATGACAGCTATCATGTCCACCCTCAGTTTTCTGTTCTTCCAGCTAAAGATGCCAACTTCCTTCAAATGATACATTATAAACTCAAGTCCTCACCGTCCTGGTTGCTCTCCTCTGGACACTGTCCAGCTTATCAATGTCCTTCTTAAACCCATTATACTCAGAACTCAATACTACCCTAGTTGAAATCTGAAAAATATAATGAGATTTTTCATCTCCATATTTTCAAAGTTATGCTCCTTTATATGTAGTCCAAGACTTATTCCCATGACATCCATTGCCCACTCATATTGAATTTAAGGACATTAAAACCACTGTAGCCAGTAAAATGAAACTGAGGCAAACTGAGGCATGTTTTCTCTGACAACACCATTTACAACCGGGAGAGATCACATTTTTTAGGCTTAATTGAGAAATGGTATTAGATAAAATGGGGAATATGATCAACTTATAGAGTAGAATCAATTATTAAAGAACAAGGCATAATTTTAATTTTTTTACTTCCATATCCTTTGCAAAATACCTGCTGTTTATCTATGCCTTTCCAATATTATGTCTGTAAAGTTGTTTATATTTGTGTGTGCATGTGTGCGTATGTGTGTGGGTGTGTAAGTGCACATGTTCAAGCTCATGTGCCCCCATTTAGGAGGCCATCTACCTGACTCTTTTGGGGGAGACTTGCGACCTGGATTGGAGGCTCATTGTGAATCTTGTAAAATAAAAAGAGATTTATTAGGAGAGAGAAATATGGCTGGGGAACAGATCAACTTGATGACTGTCCTGCTGGAGTTAAGAGAATACTGGTCTTTTGTATTTTTACTAGACAAAAGGGAGGGAAGGGTATTACAAAGAATTGGGAGAGAAATGTAACAACAAGGAGGGGATTTTGGAATAATGGGGCAATGGTAAGATATGCAGCACCCATCCTTATCTTGCATATGTACCAGGGTCATGCTCTGCAACACCCATTCCTGAGATGGGAGTCAGAAGGATTCCTTGCTGGGTTGGATCTTTAGGTTTCTTGGGGTCCGATTCCATTCCCATAATATGACCACACATTTGACAAGTGATATTCCAGTCTTTAAAGACTTAATGTGAAAGGGTTCCCATTTATTCCTCAATCAGTGCTAATTTCCAAAGTCTCTTATTTTGTAGATAAACTGAAGCCTAGAGATTTTATGACTTGTCCTAAGTAACTTCATTTTAGTGTCAGATCCAGAACTTGAATACATGTCTCTTGAGTTCTAGTCAAGAATTCTTTCACTGTATCATGCCACCTCTTTTTCATAAAAAGGTCTTAGTGATGGTTTCTTTGGAAGATATTAATCACTGATTCCTTTCTTTACAATCATATACATGGTGGGTGGGACAGCTATGTGGTACCCACTGAGACCACTGGCTCTGGAGTCAGGAGGACCAGAGTTCAAATCTCACCTCAGACACTTACTAGCTGTGTGACCCTGGGCAAGTCACTTTACCCCAATTGCCTTAAGACATCCAGGGCCATCTCCAGTTGTCCTGAAAAATAGAAAGAGTGAGATTGGTGACCTTGTACAGCCCTCCCTCACTTAAATCAAATTCACTGCAAGTTATGAAATCCCCTAGATGTCATTGTCCTCTTCCAGAATGAAGAACAAACAACAAAGTGGGTAGTTCTAAGGAAACATCTAGCTTGTGTTAAGCAGTCCAAATGGATGACCAATCACTTTTTAGAGATTCTGAGGCATATTTCAATTTACTAATTAAGAAATTGTAACGATTGGAATAACGCCACCTGCTGGATACTTACTGTAGAAGAGTTCTGCCCATGAAGGGAAGGTCTTTGAGGGCAAGACCAGGAGTCAGGAAGTGACGCGGGCTAGTGGGAGGAGGAAGGAAGAGACTGGCACTCAGTCTCGCTCTTTTTCCTTTGGACGCTGGCGGAGAAGGGAGCTAGAAATGTGCTCTCCCTTTAATAGATAGGAATCTAGGCCTTTTTCTCTCTCTTTACCAAACTCTTATTCTCCTTAATAAATGCTTAAAAGTCTAACTCTTGCTAAAGCTTATAATTTATTGGCGACCACTCATTAGATGAATTTTAGCCCTTAACAAAATATAACGAGGATCAGCTAGGTGGTGCAGTGGATAGAGAACCAGCCCTGGAGTCAGGAGGACCCGAATTCAAATCTGCCCTCAGACACTTAACACTTACTAGGTGTGTGACCCTGGGCAAGTCACTTAACCCCAATTGCCTCATCAAAAAACAAAACAAACAAACAAAAAATAAATATAATGAAATAGTCTGATTCTTGAGCTCAAAATAAAAAGAAATATGGTCACAACAAACTCAAACATATCTTCATTCCTCTCTAGGCTGTAGTCCCGACTCTCCCTACTTTCTCTACAATACTAAAGAAATGGGTTTTTTTATACCATGGAAGTTAATTTCACCCGTGGACTTCTCACATCACACCTAAGACCTCTTCTTCCGATTGGTTTCTCCTGGAACCTCCAATCTAAGAATCACACCCAGGTCAGCCATGTCTTCATCACTCTTCTGGTTACATTCTTACTTCTCCCACCTTTCTCTAACTAGACATATAGGGATATCCCTATACTGGGTACCTTTACACACATCCCAGCCTTTACTTCCTTTTAGACATTATATTTCCCCACTAGAATGTAAACTCTTTGAGAACAGGGACTTATGAGAAATAACTACTCAAAATCAATATCTTGAGAAGGTTCAGTATTCCCCAGCACATCCCACTTCTTTCTAAGTCCTTCAGGTGTTTGTTTTTTGTTTGTTTGTTTGTTTTTTCTTAAACACTTTACTGATAACATTTGGACAAACTTTCTTTCAGTAGACCATAGCAAAGTGGAGATTATGTGCTCCAGTCAGCTTGGGTGGGGGCTACATTCACAGACTGTAGTACTTTTTGCTTGTATTAGTCAGACAGTTAAATAACATTTATTAAGATCCTATCATGTATGAAAAATATGTGTCCTGTTGAATTGGTCAAGAGTCTAACATCAAAGAACTACTACTGAGCCCAAATGTGTATTTTTAACCATATTTGTTCTTGGGGAGCCTGACCACTAATAAGATGGGTGGATGGATCTCCCTTTTATCAACCTCTGGCTCATTAACGCCCATCTGATTTCCTAGGAATAGGTTTACTTATATCTCACATTATAACTCACATCTAAAGTTTAATCAAATGCAAGCAATAGCAAATGAATTCAACTTAACTATTGTTCAGATATGGGACAAGTAATTTATTCCTATTCATTATTATACTGAGATCACAGGGGCTGGTGACCTTGTCCTTGGGGTTTTCCATGGGTTCTCTGGGTTTGACTGTCTTCTTGATAGGGAAAAACTAGGCTCCCATGTGTTTCAATTAAAATCCCACCTCAGATTTCTGAGAAATAATTATATTTTTTGTCTCAAGTTTTTGGAGCACTCTCCTCATGTGGGTAGAAGAGGAAATTAAGAGGTATTGAGAGTACAAACAGGGAACAGAACATTGAGTTTTGTTCCTAGAGAAAAACGGGGAGTAACAATAGTAGTAGTAATGCTGTTGTTCAATCTTGTCCAACTCTTCATTATGTGAGTGAGATTTTCTCCACCCTTTAAATATAAGTAATTTAACTGTGATAGTAATCACTATAATAGGCTAAAAATGGTTATTTTCTTAATCTTAAGTATTCTGTAGTCTCTTGGAATTTAATAATCTAGCACAGAGCATATATATTGTGTTACTTGTTCTTAATGTATTATAAGTATTCTTTAGTGGCTTGAGCCAATTCAGTACTTGTAAACTTGACTCTTGACCATTGTCCCTCTCCATTGTGGTTACATGTTCAACTAAGGGTCATGTATCAGCTTTGTAGTGATGTCCCTTTTCAAAAGGTGCATTGTGGTTAACCACAACAGTAAACATAGCATCTACTAAGCTGAAGTACCTACCAATCAGCATTGAGATTTATGACCTATTGTTTTAGAAATGTACTTCAGGATGAAAGACATGACCATATTGCTTTTGAAATATGCTTAAGACTAGTTGTTTCCCTCTTGTGATTAGTTGGTTAGATGGTCTTTGTCACTAAAGATAATGTTCAAATTTTAATGCATCCTTTTCCATCCATTTGCAATTATTATTCATTTGCAATTCTCTGAGGGTGCAATGGGAGAAGCCTGTAGGGCATAAAACCACAGGGAGCCCTATACTCAGGGTCTTCTGGTCCTAGACCTGAGACCAGTTTTATTGTGAGACAGGATCCCTCTCTCAATAAACCTATCTTCCTATGGCTTGGAGACTTTGCTGTTGCATACATTATCTCATTTTATCCTCACAATATTCCAGGGAAGGAAGGGGCTATTATCATTCCTAATTTACACATGGGGAAACCAAGGCAGACAGGTTAAATTCTTGCCTAGTGTTACAGAGTTAATAAGTGTCTGAGGTAGGATTTAAATTCATGTCTTTCTGTCTCCAAGGCCAATGTACTACTCAGCTGCCTAGAATGATTACAGTTAGTTGAAACACTAGTATTCTAGCCTTCCTGGGATATTCACAAACAGGGTTCTCATTAACTATTTTACATTTCCCTTTCACTGAGTACAACCCAATTTATACCAAATAAGCTCTTTTCTTCTTTATCTTTTTTTTGGCAGGGCAATGACCGTTAAGTGACTCGTCCAGGGTCACACAGCTAGTAAGTGTCAAGTGTCTGAGGTCAGATTTGAACTCAGGTCCTCCTGAATCCAGGGCCAGTGCTTTATCCACCAAGCAGCTGATCATTTTTCTCTCTGTAGGCAATCTTCTCTCTTGGATAATTTTCAGATTCCTTGACCAGAGGTAATACCCAGTAAATATGGAAGAAGCAGTTGCTGTTTGAGTGCTCATAAGAATCTAAACAAAAGGACAAAAATCAACTCCATCCCTGACCCAAGTTTGCCCAGGCAGCCATGATCTCATTTCTTTCAGTTTAGTAAGGGGAAGGGTAGTAAGGAGAGGGTTAAGAAGTGAATCTTTACTAAATATCCACAGTTGTAGCTGAAGAGCCAATTAAAATGTCATCACAAAGATATCTGTGCTTGTCCTGAAATGTATGTGGAGAGAGATGGGGGTGGGGGAAAGTGCCAGAAAGGAGTTGGTTTTCAACACATATGCCAAAGGGTGCTATTCCAGACACACAGGAAATATTAAACATGAATGACTCATAACTATGTATATATCAAATGACTTAAACAGGATTCTGTAACAGCACACAACTATTATTAAAATATTCTAGGAGGGGGCAGCAGGTGGTGCAGTGGAAAGAGCACTGGTCTTGGATTCAGGAGGACCTGAGTTCAAATCAGACCTCAGACACTTGACACTAGCTGTGTGACCCTGGGCAAGTCACTTAACCCCAATTGCCTCACCAAAAATCAATGTTCTAGGAGACTGATACTTGAACTTCCTCAAAACATAAAACACTTTGTAGGACTGCTAATTAGTCACTTTATATTTCATCTTAACTCTATACTTTCCAAACAACTCCCAATACAAATCTTCTAAAAAAAATAATTAGTCATGGGTCAATCTTCTTGTTAGTGATAATTTTCTAAAAGTAGTCTGGAACTCTTCCTCAGTCTTCTAGTCAGCCCTGACTTGATGAGATCTACTACCTCTGTACACAAAGTCTTCTCCAAGCCTGAACACAGCCACTTTGATAACTGTGTGTGGTCAACTTCTCATAACATCAAGCATAAAAGATAGTTCTGGGACCAAGTACTACACTCACACAGTTGAGTCTAAGTGAGGTATGGGAGACAAAAACAACCCCTCTCTCCTTCCTACAGGAAGTTTAGAAAAAGAGCTGACTACATTCCCCCAGGAAAATCATAACCAAGAAAGTATAGACTGAAGTTGTCTCTTCTTTCACCTGATACAGTCCCCTACCTGTCACAGGGAAAGGGAGGATCAAGTGGCAATTAATTAATCAATTAAAATTTATTAAGCTCTTAGTATTTGCCAAACACTAAGTATATACTAAGTCCTGGGGATACAAAAAGAGGTAAAAGGTAGTCTCTGCCTTCAAGAAGCCTACAATCTAATGAAGGAGATACAGGATAAATGGGAAATAATTAACACAGGGAAGACACTGGAATTAAAAAGGGATGGGGAAGGTTCCCAGGTAGGAGGTAGATTTTTTACAACTGGAACTTAAAGAAAGCCAGAGAGTTCAGTAATTGGACCAGAGGAGGATGGGAGAGTTTCTTGTTCATTTAATAGCTGGGAGGTCAGTGTCACTGAATTGAAGAGATTGTGTTTGGGAATAAGGTTTAAGAAAACTGGAGAAGGCAGCTAGGTGGCGCAGTGGATAAAGCACTGGCCCCAGATTCAGGAGGACCTCAGTTCAAAGCCTACCTCAAACACTTGACACTTACTAGCTGTGTGACCCTGGGCAAGTCACTTAACCTTCATTGACCCACCCCCCCCCAAAAAAAAGAAAGAAAACTGGAAAAATAGAAGGGGTCAAGGTTATGAAGGGCTTTGTATGTCAAACAGCTTTTTGTATTTTTTCCTGGAGACAATAGAAAGTTTATTGAACTCAGGGTTCACTGAATCATACTAAAATGCAAAGTTCTTTTTGTGCTGGGTCACCACATGACCAGTAGCATTCCCTAAAGTTGTCACAAAATCAGCCAGAACCAATCATGTCAACTCTGAGCATGTTCCATGAGGTGCCACTCATTTCAATTTCACTGCAACTGGTGTTTCTTTGAGGAAGGGAGATAATGTTATTCTTGTGTACTCCTTCAAAATCTTCCATTCCTCCTCTGCTCTTTAACCTTTCTCACAGACCACAGTTTAACTTTTTGTAAACACACTAAATGTAAGTTATTTTGCAATAATCTATGTAGGTCAATAAATTCCCTTTCCAAACTCATGGTTAGCATTTTGTTGCTTCTTCATTGCAATCAACGTAAATGAACAATTCCTTTCCCAGTGGTAACTTCAAAGGCATTCTTTTCAAAATGTTGCTTTGATTTGGACTATGCTTTAAAGCTGAAAAATATTTTATTCATATTTTTTAAATTAACCAAAATGTTTCCCCATCAATCTGTATAAGCAGTCGAAACAACAGTAATGCCCTTAATACAACATATTACCTTAAAATAGCCCTGAGGGCAATGATTGTGCTCCAGTTATGAAATGAGAAGAGAAAGTATGTTCTTTTACCTATAATGCAAATCAGAAAAGTAGAAAGTGAAGATAATGGCCTCTGAAGCTGACACAGTGATGGATCTAAAAACATATGCTTAATACTTCCATTAGCTTTGAGATTACAGTTTGAGTAATGAAACCAGTGACTCCATGCATTTCAGTGTTCACAAAGGCATGTGCCAGTACTGCTCTTCCACCATGCTAGCTTCTGTACCAGTGTGTTTGTGTGTGTGTGTGTGTGTATGTGTGTGTATGAGAGAGAGAGAGAAAAGAAGAAGAAGAAGAAGAAGAAGAAGAAGAGAAGAGGAAGAAAGGGAGAAAGGAAGGAAGGGAAGGAGAGAGGAAAGAAGGAAGCAAAGAAAGAATGGAAGGAAATAAGAAAGAAAAGACACAAAAAGAAAAGAAGAAATTCTACCAATTATAAGCCAGTGAAATTGAATTTGATTCTTTGCAAAATTCTGTTTTACTAAGAGAATATTTTAACATCCAAAGAAAAGGAATTATTTATTCCAAGGAGCCAGCATAGATTTTTTTTAAAGAGGTAAAGCCAGGTTTGTTCATTCATTCTTTCTTTTTTTTTTTTTTGGTAGGGGGAAAGAGGAGGGGGGAGGGACATGATTGCTAGACTGGTAGATGAGGGAAATGGACATTTACATAGATCATAATGATGGAGGAGGCAAAAAGGGGTTTACAGATAAACTGAGGCTTAACTCCTTATTAATAGTACCTAAAAGGGTTAACAGAGAAACTGAGGTTTGTGTTCTTATAGTAAGAGGGTGTGTCCCTATCAACCCTCACCATCAACAGAGACTGTAACTATTACTAGATGACAGGATACATAGAAACCAGATATTAAGTAAAGAGATATCATAAACACAGAGACCCTCTGGGTCTGACAAGTTTTAGGATAAGACTTCCCATGTACCTCCTTAAGGAGGAGATTAAGATAATGAGGAGATAGCCTACTTTTTCTTACTATAAATATAACCATCTTTCTTCCCCCTATTTGAGATACCATTTCTTTTCTTCTATGGTATTCTCCCTGTGGCCTCAGAGTATTCTAATAAAACTTAGGAAACTGAGTCACTCAGTCTTGTAATTCTTTTGGGATGTCTCACAATCATTTTGATCAATTAAATCCATCCCTACTTCAATAACACATAGTAAAGTTGCTCTTCTCTTGTTAAGGGATTAGCCAACTCAGAGATCTTAAATTCTTCCTGGACAGTAATCATCTCAACTCAGTCCATTTGAGTGGAAGTCAATAAATCAAGAGGAAGGCTAGGAGAGGAAATATTTAATTAGCATCAGCTGATGAGTAATTGCCAAGTGGCTAGCAACTTCTCAGAAAAAAGAGAGATATACATATACATATATACACACATACACATATGCAGTAATATATGTGTATATATACATATAATGTGTGTATATCATAAAATACATAGACACACATATCACAGAAAATTAGGACATTTGGAGAAGGAAATGGCAAGCCACTCTAGTGTCTCTGACAAGAAAATGTCAAATGGGGTTACAAAGAGCCAGATATGACTGAAAAAGAACTAAATGGGGCAACATTGCTATAAAAGGTACCTATAAGATGAGGCTGCTTGGGTACTTTATTTCCTTATTTAGGAAGTTTAATAATAGGAACATGATGTCAAGTGATTGGGCAGTAAGGGAGTTTTAACCTTGGGGTTGTAACTTGTTAATCTTGCCTAGGAACTTAATCAAAGATCAGATTTATTTTTGTGGGGATGGTTCTCTGTAGTTAATCCCATCAGAGCATCTTGGTAGAACAGGAGGTTTCCAATATAAAGGTCTCCTTTCAGAGAGAATCAGTGGACCTATCCTATTGTTCAGTAAAATACAGACTGAAAGTCCATCTATTTACATGACCCTTTGATTCCCTTTCTTTGACATCTTAGAGTACTTATTCTGGAGAGATGTTTCTCTCAAATTCACAGCACACAGGTGTTGTCTACCTCCTCCTTACTCTTTTTTCTGGAAAGCACAGGTATATTTGGGGTAGCAATTAACCCACTTAGGTTGACTTGGAACTAATGAATTGCTGGTCCCAAAGAATTGTAATTAATGATTTGGTATCAACTTAATAGTTTCTAAGTGGGTTTCCCAAGGACCTACTCTTGATTTTATGTTGTTTAATCTTTGTTAATCAATGTCTTAAATAAAAGCATAGTTTTTGATTGAATTGAATTGAAATAATTTATGTAATTTATTTTTTTTAATTTTATTTGAAGTTAACACGAAAGTGTGAAGGATAGCTAATTAATACTTGGTTGATAAAGTTAGGAGTTTACAAAGGTCTTGACTGATTAAGAGGATATTGGATATCCTAGATGTAAAGGTTTATACTTGAGTTCAAAAATCAACTTGCAAAATATGAAATCAAGGAGAGATGTCTAGAAAGCAATTAAAAAAGATTTGTTTTGTTATGTGGAAAGCTTAACATAAGCCAACATTGTTTTGTAGTACCAGCAAAAACAATAAAAACGATGTAATCTTAGGTTGCATTAGAGCAAAGTATCCAAGACTAAGGTGATAATAATTCTACCGTCTCTATAAAGGACATAACAAAAATTGCTAATCACGAGTTTATACCTAGGATAAAGATTTCCAGAAAGCACTATCCTGCCCTTAGCGATTCCATATCTAGCAGCCCAGAGCTACTACATCATTGGGTAGTAAAAAACCCCCCAAAACCAAAAAACAAACAACAACAACAACAGCAACAGCAACAACAACAACAACAGCAACAAGAAAAACTTTCCAAAAAAATTGATTTCTATGATCTTTAAATGAAGAATGAAAAGATGGCACTGGATGTGATAAGGATGAACATACTGATTTTTCAAAAGAAAAAAAAAAAGTAAGATATCACAATGAATAAACTATGGTTCAGTGACTTTGATTTTCACTTCTTAGAAAATTCTAGAATATATTTGATAGATTCTTAGCACGTATCTATAAAAGGAAGCTATAATAAGAAAGAGACAGCATGGTTTAATCTTTAGCAGATAATCCCAAATTAACCTCTTGTTCTTTTTTTTTTTTGAGGGTTACTAATAGTATTAATTAGATGAATTCAGATAATGTCATAGTGTCAAGAGTGTTCATCTTAAAGCTAGAAGGCCTAACTTTAAAAACTGCCTCAGATACTTTTTGGTGCTCTGACCATACACAAGTCATTTAAGCTTTAGGGCATCATTTTCATCAGTAGAACAAGGATAATAAAATTTCAAAATATCTACCTCACACACTTGTGAGTAAAGCACTTTAAAACTTTGAAGCATGAGATATTTTAAAATGAGTCGTTAGATACAATGCACCTACATTTTAGCAAATCATTTGACAAAGTGTGATCTATTCTTGGGCAAAAGATAGAGAAATACACTCTATATAATAGTGCAAGTTGGTAGATTCAAAACTATTCCTTAGGGGTGGGGCCATGATGCCAGAGAAAAGGCAGAGATTTGCCTGAGCTCTCCTCAAAACCTCCCCGAAACCTTTAAATAATACCTCAAAACAAATTCTAAAGTGGAAGAACTCACCAAAGGAAGGGTGAAACAATTTTCTAGCCCAAGAAAACTTATAAGTTTGGCAGGAAAGGTCTGTTGCACCTGGGTGAGAGTGGAGTGAGGTCCAGCATAGGCTGTGACAACAAACCATCAGTAAGCCTTGGGGCTGAGTAAATCAGTACCTGCAGTGGCAGAAGGAGATTACAGAGGTCTCCGTGCTGGCACTGGCTATAGGCGTCTGTTTCATTGCTCATTCTTGAATCTGGGTCATAGTTTTGGATCTTAGTCCCAGGTTAAGGGCTCACACTAGCATACCAAAGCTTCAGGCCACAAGGGAACTGGCACTCTGGTCAAAGGTCCAAGGCATAAAAGAGTGCTTGTGGTCACTCACAGACCAGAGCACAGGACAGGAGAGTAGTAAACACACCTTTCCCTAGGTGATAGCACTATGAAAGAAACAAAAACTTACAGGGACCCAAAATTATTTCTGATACAAAAAATCCTGAAGCTTTGGACAGTGTGCCCTCCACTCTGGAAACAATACCACTTTAGAATAGTGTTAAAAGTGAAAAAAAAAAGGCTAGAAAATGAGCAAACAGCAGAAAATAATCCTGATTTTATAAAGTTAATATGTTGATAGGGAAGATCAAAACACACATTCAGAAGATAAGAAAGTCAAACTGCTACATTCAAAACCTCAAAGAAAAGTATAACTTGGTCTCAGGCCTTTGAAGAGTACAGAAAGCATTTTAAAAATCAAGTAAGAGAGGTAGAGGAAAAATTGGGAAGAGAAATGAGTGATACAAGAAAACATGAAATAAGAATCAACAACTTGGTAAAGGAGGTACAAAAATATTGAAGAAAAGAACAACTTAAAAAGCAATTCTGGCCAAATGGAAAAAGAGATAGAAAAATTCACTGAAGAAAACAACTTTTTAAAAAATAATTGACCAAATGGAAAAAAGGATATCCTCTAAATATTGAATAATAATGTCCTTCTTAAAATGTAGTATCTGGAAACGAATTTAATATGCCAAATATTGTCTGACCAGGGCAAAGTAAAGCTGGAATGTAACCCATATAGTTTTAGATACTATGCCTCTCTTAATTTCAGCTAAGACAGTATTTTCTCTTATACCTTCTAAATCCCACTTTTAACTCTTCTTCATTTGCAATCCATGAAAACACAGGAATCTTTTTAAAATGAACTGATATCTACCCCCTAATCCTCCTATTTTGGATTTGTAAAGTTGACTTTTTAACTTAAAGGAAATATTTTATGTGAAACATTATTAAATGCATCTTATTAGATTTGGGCCCTTGTTCTAGTTTGACAAGAATTTTTTTGGATTCTGAATTTATACTCCAGTATGGTAACTATACATCCCAACTCTGTGTCAACTAAAATTTTGAAAAGCATACCTTTTTCTAAGACATTTATAACATATATTAAATGGCACATGGTCATTTCCCTGGTACAGTTTCAGATCTCTGAGGCTATAGGCCTATTCTTATATCAAACCAATAATGACTAGCATGAACTTGAAGTCACAAGACCTGGTTCATGTCCCAGCACTTATTTCCTTATATGACTATGGGCAAATAAATCACTTTAGGTCTCTGAGAACAATCAGATGCCTAAGGAGAATCATATAAATGGCTATAAATCATATACCCATCATAAAGATCCATGATTCTTGGGAGGAAAGCTATGGCAAATCTGGATACCATTCTAAAAAGCAGAGATATCGCCTTGCTAACAAAAATCTGTATAATAAAAACTATGGTTTTGCTGTTGTTTTTTACAGTAGAAAAATATGGCTATAAGATTTGAACTATAAGGAAATCTTAGCACCAGAGAATCAAAGCTTTTGAATTGTGGTTCTGTAAAAGACTTTTGAGAGTTCCTTTGACAGCAAGGTTGTCTAATCAGTCAATACTTAAATTAATTCAGGCTATTCACTGGAAAGTAAAATACTGAAGCTAAAGCTTACAAACTTTGGCCACATAATGAGAAGACAGGATTCACTGAAAAAGACCCTGATGTTGAGAAAGATTGAAGGCAAAAAGGATGAAGAGATAGTATCATGAAAACAATGAACATGAACTTGGACAGACTTCAAGAGATAGTGGAGGATAGAAGGGCCAGGTTCACTGTATTCCCTGGTGTCATGAAGAGTAGGCATGAAGGAATGACTGAAAAACAACTAAGATTCCTTCCAACTCTAGATTTTTGATTCTGCTATAATTCTAAGAGTTTTGTTTTCCCTTTCTAGTTTAATACAGTCATACACAAAAATAAATCATTGGAAATTAATAAAATAATTATTTTTCAGAACTTCACATATGGAGTGAATGTGTGAAAAATTGATCACTAAATACAAGAAGGCCTTGATTAGAGTTAGCCTGGCTATTCATGTACATCTACATATCAACCTTAGGGCAAAAGGGAAAATCTTTTAGACTGGGATCTGTTGATCCAAAATTGAGCAATGATGTTTACAGTCTGAAGCCTGAAGTATGTATCCAGTTAGTTTTTATAATTTAATATTTTATTTTCCCCAATTACATGTAAAATCATTTTTAACATTCATTTTTCAAAATATTTTGAGTTCCAAATTATCTTTCTCCCTTTCCTCCCCCCTCATTGAGAAAGCAAGCAATTTGATATAGGTTATATAGCTGCACTCATGTAAAACATATTTCCATGTTAGTAATATTGTGAAAGAAACACAGACAAAAAGCCAAGAGAAATGGTTTTTTAAAGTATGCTTTGATTTTCATTCAGAATCCATCATTTCTTTCTCTGAAGATGGAGAGCATTTTTCATCATAAGTCCTTCAGAATTGTATTGAATCATTGTATTGCTGAGAACAGCTAAGTCACTCCTAGTTGATCATCATATAATATTGCTGTTACTGTGTGTACAATGTTATGATTATATAGGACTTGGATTTGATGGCTTTTAATATCTATTCCTTATCTGATATTCTGGTTGTGAATTTATTAAAGTTTATTGACTAGATAATGGTCAATTCAAGTTTTGGAGTAGAAGACTAACATAAGAGAAATACTGTAGGAAGATTCATTTGGTAGCTATGTGAAGGATTGGATTGATAAAAACATAGGGTAGAGGTGCTAATGTTAGACTCAATCACTGTTGTCCTTGGTCTCGGAAACTTTCAAAAATCCAACTCCCTATTCTAAAGCAGATTAGAACCTGTTTTTTTTTTTAAACTTACAGTCTTAGAAAGTGTACTAGAATATTGAGAATATAGGGACACATAGCTAGTATGCATCAGAGGAAGGATTTGAACTCAGCTTTTCATGGAACAGAAGTTGACACTCTCCATTACAAGATGATGGCTCTCAGAATGATAATACAATAGTTCACTTAAAAGGTAATGAAGAAAAAAAAAGGTAATGAAGGACTGAACTGCCATAGTTATTTAGGGACCAGAGGAGAATATCTTACATATGACAGATTATATGGAAACAAAAATGAGAGAACTTGGAATCTAATTGTTTATGGGAATAGAAGAGTCAAAACCCAACTGCTGGTACTTCATCAGTCCCTCACCTCCTACTGTCACCTCCTGCTTTATGATTAGACTTACCCAGGCCATAGTACCTCTACTTCCTTCTGTCTATGTTGGGGCAAGTGTCCTATGGCCTCACAAGATATATCACTACCTGTCATCAGCTTAGATATCAATAGAGGACCATGAACAATCTGATCACCTTCCCCCCTTCAAGGGACCTTCCTAACCACTGTTTTACTTGTTTAACCACTTGGGCTCATTCCTCAATGATTAGCTATCTCTCAACTCCTAATATTCTCCACATCCCAGAGATTATAAACACCTGTCATTGGGGCAGCTAGGTGGCGCAGTGGATAAAACACTGGCCCTGGATTCAGGAGGACCTGAGTTCAAATCCGGCCTCAGACACTTAACACTTACTAGCTGTGTGACCCTGGGCAAGTCACTTAACCCCAATTGCCTCACTAAAAAAACAAAACAAAACAAATAAACACCTGTCATTTTCCAAATACTTTTCCCTGTACTCAATTGATAAATCCCTCCTAATCTTGCCTTTCAATACAATCCCCATAATGTTATTTTTCCAGAGCTGCCCTTCTCTCTACACTCTAGAACTTGCTCCATAGTTAATACATTTACTTTCATCTTAAATCTCTTTTCTCACTGCTAATATCTTTTCACACATGCTGAGACCTGAGTCTTTCCTGTTGACACTGCATCCTTGACTACCTTTACCAGTACTGATTGTATTTTCATTTATATCTCACAATTGGTCATTGTGAAGGACTTAAGATACTCTTTGTTCAATTCCAAACTCTCCTTCTACTAACTTTATCCAGCAAACCTCCTCCTTGAAGTTCATGTCACCAAATTTACCAATCAATCCAAATCCTAATATGTTTTATGCATCAGCTCTCAGCACATTCTCTTTTCCTCCATGAGTTCAGTGCCTAGCTCACAATCTTTGACATTATCCCAACACCTGCTGTCATACTTCAATACACATTATGATACTCCCTCAAATAACCTAATTTTATAGATCCTAAATCTACTCAATTTTATCTCACTCTACCTCAGTAGGACGCAGAGATGATCACACCCTTGATCTTACCATCATGCACAAGTATTTCTATGCTTATATATTCATTTTAAAAATTTGGTCTTAACTTTTTATCATTTTATCTTCCCTTATGGCTCATGGCTCTTAATCATGATCTTCATCCTCACCATAGCATCAAAAATCTCCAGTCCTTAATCACCCCTTCACTAGTTTTACTCTTCATTCTGCCCTATCTTGACCTCTTTGTGAACCAACTTAATTCTCCCCCATGCTCTATATTGGAATTTCTTAGCTCCTTGTCTTATCACTTATTATGCCTTACCAAACCACAATCTTGGTTTATTGCTACCATCTGACTCTATTACTCCTATTTACATGCCATTGAAAATAGGAGAAAAATTATGAAACTATGCTGATTGGGTCTACTGCAAATTTATGCTATTTAATGTCAAATAGATTTTCACTGTATTAAAGTAATTCTTGAAGGCAATGACTCTCTCTCTCTCTCTCTCTCTCTCTCTCTCTCTCTCTCTCTCTCTATATATATATATATATATATATATATATATATATATATATATAGGGGGGCAGAACAATGAGGGTTAAGTGACTTTCCCAGGGTCACACAGCTAGTGTCAAGTGTCTGAGGCTGGATTTGAATTCAGGTCCTCCTGAATCCAGGGACAAGTACTCTATCCACTGTGCCACCTAGCTGCACCCCCCCCCCTTTTTACGGGGCAATGAGGGTTAAGTGACTTGCCCAGGGGGCAATGACTATATTTTTGCCAAGAACTTAAATGCCCTGAAAATGATAGGTCCTTAATAAATGCTTGACTTATTTATATATCCCCAGGTAGGTAGTACATTTGATATTGGTTGATAGTGGAGAAGGATACAGGTCTAAGAGCCCTGTCAAAGGATAGTAAATGTATTTTTAAAGCATAATTAGGAGTCAAGGGGGCCACAGAAAGCAAAATTGAAAGAAAGCTATTAATCACAGCTTGTTAAGATGTTTTGAGTTGTTCAGAAATGATATTCCAGGTGAATCAGTCAAAGAAATCCAGTTGTATAATCAGGAAAGCAGAAATAGACACCCCCTTCCAGGTTTCTGCAAGGCGACCTTGTGAAACTTTGTCAAAATGAGGCTTAGAGAAGAGGCTTTATTACTGGATGAATTTCAAAGGAAAGACCAGTCCAAGACCTGGGGCATAAAACCTTTAGGATAAAACACCAGATTTCTAGTTTGAAATTTAAAGACCTTTTCAATCAGCTTCCAGCCTCTATTTCAAGGCACTTTCCATTATTCTGTCTTATAGAGTCTCTCTTTTAAGACATAATTCAATGACTATCTTCTGCAGTATGGCTTTCCTGAAATCCTCCTATCCCAAATGTTAGTACCCTTCCTCTCAAATTGCAATGTGTTTAACTACTTTGTATATATTTGAATATCTTTACCTTATATTTATACTGTATGAATGTATTTATGTTCATATGTATGTATTCTTTTCTCCATTAGAATATAAGCTCTTTGAAAGTAAGGATTGTTTCATTCTTTGTACTTAAATCCCTGGTACCCAGCATTGTCTCTGACACAGAGTCAGTACTTAATAAATGCTTGTTTAATTGACTAATTCATACTCTACATCTAAATTGGCCTGTTTACTTAGGCAGCTAGTGGAACAGCATATAATGTTATGGGCCTGGAGTCAGAAGGACCTGAATTCAAATCCAGCCTCAGAAACTAGCTATATGCTTGTTCACCTGTAAAATGAGCTGGAGAAGGAAATGGAAAACTCAGTTTCCTTGCCAAGAAAACCCCAAATGAAGTTAAGAAGAGTTAAACACAATTAAAAACAACTGAACACATTTGTTCTCAGAGGGCAATAGGTTGAGTTGGTAGAGAAGTAGATTTTGGCAGCTAAGAGTGAGAGTGAGGAAGACTCATCTTCCAGAGTTGAAATCTGGGGGGATATTTTCTAGCTGTGTAACCTAGGCAAGTCATGTACCCTGTTTACCTCAGTCTTCTCATTGGGAAAATGAGCTGGAGAAGGAAATGGTATAACCCTCCAGCCTCTTTGTTTTTTGGTTTTTTGTTTGTTTTGTTTTGGCTTTTTTGTTTTTGTCTTTTGGTTTGTTTGGTGGTTGTTGTTATTGTTGTTGTTTTTAGGGCAATGAGGGTTAAATGACTTGACCAGGGTCACATAGCTAGTAAGTGTCAGTTGTCTGAGGTCAGATTTGAACTCAGGTCTTCCTGAATACAGGGCCCGTGCTTTATCCACTGTGACACCTAGCTACCCCACTCCAGTATCTTTGTGAAGGAAACCCCAAAATGGGGTCACAAAGAGTCAGACACAACTGAACAACAAATGCTTGTTTGTTTGTTTTTCAAGCACAGCTTAGGTACCACTTCTGACTGGAAGCTCTATCTGAGTCTGAGAACTCTATTTATTAACACTCTTTCCCTCTTAAAATAACTTTCTGTTATTTAGTATGTATTTATCTGTGTGTTTGTGATATCATTTCATTAGAATACAAACTGTTTAATACTAGAAGTGTTTTATATTTACCTTTGAAAATGCTACCATAGTAGCAGTTGAAGAAAAGATTATTGTCTTAGTGCAGTAATTTGACATCTGGACTGTCCTTATATGAATGTTATTTTCCTTTATATCAAGTGGAAAATTAGGCTCCCCTCACCAAACAGTATAATGTTAATAGAATAGATTTGGAATTAGGAGACCTAGAATTAAGTACCACCTCATAATTATCTATATAACCATATATGAGTTCCTTAACTTTTCTAAGTCTCATTTACCTCTTTTGTAAATTAGAATTATAGTTCTTGTACCAGTTCATAGGACTGAGACAAAAATATTTTGTAAACAACCAATGAAAAAGCATTTATTAGGAGCCTACCATGTGCCAAGTATTGTTCTAAGTGATGAAGATACAAAGCTCACAGTGTAATGGAGAAGAAAACAGACAAGTAACGATGTATAAACAAAACATATACAGGATAAATTGGGAATAGTCTCAGAGGAAATGCACAAAGGTTAAGGAGGACTTGGAAAGGCTTTTGGTAGAAGACAGAACTTTAGCTGAAACTTACAGGAAACTGGGGAAGCTAGAAGGCAGACATAAGTAGGAAAAATATTTAAAGAATGGGGGACAGTGAGTGAAAATTCAATAAAACCTTAGAATATTGCATTCATAAATGGCAATTTGTTGTAGTAAAAAGAATATTGGAGAGAACAGAGTTCAAATCTGTTTAGTATTCACTGGCTCTGCGACCACAAGCAATTAACTTAGTTTCTCTAAACTTCAATTTCCACATCATTAATTTGGAGATAACCCTCAAATATACAAAAAACCCTTGACTTCATAAATGTAGACATTCCTTTGACAATACATATCACAACATATTTAACTTTCATCCCATCGGTTTACCATAGAAGGTCTACCTATTATGATAAGGACTTTCATTTCCCTGTTTCTCACCACTTGGAACAACACTTCCTAATCTGGCACTATTTTTCTCAATAAGATTTTACAAATGAGTCATTATTCTAAACTGACATTGCCCTTGATTGTCATATTTTTTGTTTGGCAAGTAAGTCAAGTGTTTGCTGACTAGAGAGATTTTATTACCTTTTTTTCTGCTTGTTATGGCAAATTACGTTGATTAAATTCTATGTGAAATTACTGTCATCAATAGCAATGTCTTTCATCTTTCTGTAACTCATTTTGTGCCATCAACATTTTTCTTAAACATGTCAGGTTGGGGTTGTTTTAAATGAATACCATGTCTGTTTCTCATTTTCATTCTTCCATCTAGGTTTTTTATGAATTATAATCTTTGCTTTAACATCTGATTCAGGAATTCAGTCAGTAAAGAATGATTTCTCATTTGCTAACATATAATCAATTTCATTTATTAATGATTTTATTAATTGCTCATATGTCCAGCACCTTCTAACTTTTTCTTGGAGAAAATATTTGTATGTAAAGCATCTGTGCAGTTTCTAGATTGCTTTATTTCTTATTCTTCATCCATTTTCCAAAGTATAGTTTCAGCATCCTCAATTATTCCCACCTGTGATTTGAATTTCTTGAGCATCCATCTATCTCTATCTATCTCTATCTCTATCTCTATCTCTATCTCTATCTCTATCTCTATCTCTATCTCTATCTCTATCTCTATCTCTATCTCTATCTCTATCTCTATCTCTGTCTCTATCTCTATCTCTATCCAAACACATACACACGCAAATATATATATATATAATCAGCTTTTGCATAATTTCTCTAATTTTCTTAATTATCAAAGATTTGTGCAGAATTTGTAATTATTTTTATGTTGTGCTTTTTGCAAATATTTACCATTAGTCCTGTAGTACAGGGCTTCTTAAAGTTTTTTCTATTCGTGACCCCATTTCACCTGAGAAATTTTTACATGACCCCAGGTATATAGGTATATAAAATAGGTATACATAACCTTTTCCTGTTGCCAAAATTTTCCCAACCCCCAACATTCAGTTATGCAACCCCATATGGAATTGAGATCCACAGTTTAAAAAGCTTTGCTAAAGTATTAAATGACCAAATATTCTATGAAAATATGTTTCTTGTTCTTTTTCCAAATGATAAAACTTCCAGGAACATTTTGACCCATCCTTTCTCAGCTGCCACTTTTAACTTTTTTTTTTAACCATTTCTTTTATGTTAAGAATATAAGAAACTGATATAATTTGCATACATCTCTTCTTTATTCACACAATATCCCTCCAAGTTTTGGTCCTCATCATCTATCACTTGTTTTCTTATTCAGTCATTTCAGTTGTACTTGACTCTTTGTGATCCCATATTGGAATTTTCTTAGCAAAGATACTGTAGTGGTTTGCCATTTCCTTTACAGCTCATTTTATAGATGAAGAAACTGAAGCAAACAGGGTTAAGTGACTTGCCCAGGGTGCCACAGCTAGTAAATGTCTAATGCCAGATTTCAGCTCATGAAAATATCTTCCTGATTCCAAGCCCAGTGCTCTATCTGCTGTGTAACTTAGCAGACCCATCTATCACTTTTGCAAAAACCTAACATGGACTTCCTACCACAGGGCACTCCCCAATCCAGTCTATCCACACAGTCATTACCAGTGATTTTCCTAAAATCCACACTGCCACACATACTTAATAAATGCCTATGGATTCTTGTTATCTCTAGGATCAAATATAAACCCCTTGGTCTAACATTTAAAGCTCTTTACAATTTTGGCTCTTGCTACCGTCATATTCTTTTGCATTGTTTTCCTCTATGTACTTTCTGGTCCAGCCACACTAGCTTATTATCTATTCATCACACCCAACAAAACAGCCCTTATCTCACAAACCTTTGTACTACTTGTCATCTATTCCTGGAATACTCTCCTTCTACAACTCTGTGTGTATGTGTGTGTGTGTGTGTGTGTGTGTGTGTGTGTGTGTGTGGCAATTGGGGTTAAGTGACTTGCCCAGGGTCACACAGCCACTGAGTGTCAAGGGTCTGAGGCCGGATTTGAACTCAGGTCCTCCTGAATTCAGGGGCAGTGCTCTATCCACTGCACCACCTAGCTGCCCCCACAACTCATTCTTAAAATTCCTGGTTCCCTTCAAAGTTTGGCTCAAGTGCTGAGTGGCGGTGGCTTCAGGAATGGTAAGATGCCTCATATTGGAGAGAAGTTTTGTCTATGTCTTCTGCAGTGACATTGATCCATGGAGAGCTGCACTTAAGGAGAACTTCATGAGGCCTTCACAAAAGGAGAAAAGGACTCCTAAGGCCTGGAGTCTTGAAAGGCCCCTTGGTTCTACCTGTTCTCAACATATGCACATATACTTGACTACCTTTGTATTTTATTTTATTTTATTATTTTCTAAATTTTTTTTGTGGGGCAATGAGGGTTAAGTGACTTGCCCAGTGTCACACAGCTAATAACTCTCAAATGTCTGAGGCCAGACCTGAACTCAGGTCCTCCTTTAATCCAGGGCCAGTGCCCTATCCACTGTGCCACCTAGATGCCCCTACCTTTGTATTTTAAAAGTGAGATCCCTATCCCTGTGGAATTCATGTGTGTGTGTATGTGTGTGCATACACATCTGCTTTAGGGACAATTTTGTTTTGTACCAACTATCTTAATGATTTCTCAATAAACCCTTTTGCCAAAAGCAAATTGATGTCAATTGGTTGACTAATACTGGAGAGTTAAAGGGGGATTAAGATCTATGATGTTAAGGGGAAAAAAAAAAAAAACAACCCTCAGGATTACCCTTGGAATTTTGGAAGGAGTGGTATTCAGCTGTTACCTAGAGATCCAGCCTGTAATTTTGGTCATAGTTTGCAGGAGTGAGCCCAAAGGGAGTGTTATGTTTAAATACTTATTGTTTTCTCCATTAGAATATAAACTCTTTGGACACAGGGATTCTTTTCTTTCTGTCTTTTCATCTCCAGCACAGCATTTGATACAAATACCTAATTTGTAGGTAATTGATGGATTCTTCCAGGAGTATGACACTAACAAATGGACTAACAGTGTGACAATAGAAGTGTTTTAACCTCTGAGTCCCAGTTATGTCCTGGTCATTGGTCAGGTATATTGGATTTAGAATACCAGTAGTTAAGGTAATGTTTATAAATGATCTAAAAAATGTGTGATCTTTAATAGACTTGTCCCTTTTTCCTACATTGACATGGTGGGATTATAAAGGAACTGCCCAGAACTGAGGTTCATTTTAAACTTTTCTTTTTCTCATAGATTTCTATGGCCTGATGATTCATCACCAAGTAGCCAACTATTCTGGTGATGAGTTTATCTATTTAGTTTCTTTGAGGTTCTCATCTCTCTTGAGGTGATGAGATTTTCTATTATCTACACTGTAATTAAAGAATCATTGACAATAATCTCCCACAATGGCTCTGAAGATCAATGAAATAATGTATATAAGGTGTTTTAGGCACCTTGACATGATATAGAAAAATCAATAATTATTCATGATGTGAGTTATTTTTCCTAGACTTCTTCCCCCTAAATGCAACAAACTGAGTGGATGATGTTTATTTGATAGATAGATATCTAAGAGATGAAAGATGTTAATTAAATATACATGCAGATATGGGAATCTACTTTGATTTTGGTTGTTTTGCTTTGCCTTCTAAATTTGGGTAAACCTGCAACATTTCCCCAAAGGATTTTTTAAATAATGTTCATTCTTACTATATTGTATCAAAAGTACATAGATTTCTCTAATAATATGTTCTGCCTTCCTTTCTTGTTGTTTTTCTTATTTTCCTGAGTTTAGTTCCTGATTTTAACTCAAATAAGATTTTCAAATTTTTTGAGGTCATAGACTTTACACTATGAAGGACTTTGCTAAAATTTGAGCAGCTATAAAACTTTATAATATACTTTCTGATATGGTCGTCGCCTACATTTGGGAACAACTGCATTGTTACAGAGTAAAGCTAAGAATATAATTTAGAAATAGAAGGAAGACAAGGATTTTATTTAGAAAAAAAATTAACACAAAAATATAAACTATGAAAAATGCCAATGATTTCCCTACTAGGATTCTATGAAAAAATGTCTAAGAATTACACTGTTATCCAACTTCAAGGCTATTGTTTCAAATCAGTTTGCTATGTCAGCCTCAAAAATATTGCAAATCTTAAGTAAACTATTTAAGTCATTTCATCATCAAAGAATTTTAAAGCTTCAGTATCTCTCTTGTTGGCTGCATATGGTATTACTCTTCCAAAGAATTGAATTTGACTAATCTGACATGGGAGGGAGGCCCTGAATGTAGTTTCTTAATAAATATGGTCCTCTGTGGCAAATTGCTAATATTTATGCTTGGTACTCCTAATTTGGAGATATTTGTTAAATTCCATTTGTTCTATACAAATAGAACAGGCATAAAGTACTTTTGTTGAGGATGCCTTGTAGCATGACTTGCAAGGTCATAAATTAATACCTCTCTCCTCTATTGTAGTATACTCAATCACACCCTTCTGGGGTCTTTTGTTTGCACAAAACATTTCATCCTCTAGAGTAAAAAGAAGTGGGGGGGGGGGAGGTTTGGATAGGGGGGCGGAGAAAGAGAGAGAGAGAGAGAGAGAGAGAGAGAGAGAGAGAGAGAGAGAGAGAGCGAGTGAGCTGGGGGATCAGGCCTTGGTAAGTAAGTAAAATGATAGATCCTAAAAATCATTTTAATAGTGCTCATATAGCTAATCATTTTGCTAACAGCCCTGTTAAAATATGAAATTTGTAATGATTTAGTAAATATGTTTACATTTTTTATGTTCTATATAGAAGAGAGGTACAATGGAATCAATGTTGGAGAACTTCGATTCAAATTTCAGCTTTACCATTTAGTAGGTAGATAGAGTGCCAGGCCTGGGGTGAAGAAGATTTTTCTTCATGAGTTCAAATCTGGCCTGATTCTTACTGTGTGACTGTGGGCAAGTCAATTAACCTTGTTTGTCTCTGTTTCCTATCTGTAAAATGAGGTAGAGAAGGAAATGGACAGACCACTCAAGTATCTTTGCCAATTAAACCCCCAATGACTGAACAACAAAAACAACAGTTTGATTTCCAATTTCATCATTTAACAAAGATTACTGTCTCCAAAGTTCCTATTGGTCTCTTAATTGCCAAATCTAATATCCTTTTCTCAGTCTTCTTCCTTCTTGACCTCTCTATAGCCTTTAAGTTTGTCAGTAACCCTCTCTTCTTGATAATCTCTTCCTTTGGGATTTTTGAGACCCTTCTGTCTCCTTTTTCTTTTTCTATCTGCCCATTCTTTCTCAGGCTCCTTTGGTGGATCTTCATCCAGGTCATGTCCCCTGACTATAGGGAGGATGTCCCACGCTTCTGTCCTGGGCCCTCTTATGTGTCAATACTATTTTATTTGGTGACTTTATAGGCTTCAATGGATTCAAGTACCATCTCTAAGCTGATGATTCTCAAAGCTACTTATTCAGCTCAAACCTCTATTCTTCCCTCTAGTCTCATATCTTCAACTATCTATTGGACATTTTGAAATAAAAACCTCAAACTGAATATATCGAAAATGGAACTCCACCTTTCTTCCCCAAACCTCCCCTTTTCCAAATTTGCCTATTACTGTCTAGGGGCAATACCATCTTTCCAGTCACTAAGGCTCATACCTCCCATATGCAAGGACAAGGATGACAAAGTGTTATCCTTGACTCCTGACTCACATTCCCCTTATCCAATCAAATGCCAAGGCTTGTCAATTTTACCTTCACAAAATCTCATGAGTATGCCCCCTTTTCTCCTCTGACATCGTCACCACCCTAGTTCAGGCCCCTATCAACTCATACCTAGACTATTGCACTGTAGCCTATTTGACTCAACTGTCAAAGTGATCTTCCTAAAGCACAGCTTTAAAGCACAGTATCTCCCCAGTCAATAAAATCAGTGGCTCCCTATGACCTTCATGATCAAATATAAAATCATCTGTTGGGCACTAGAAGCTCTTCATAGTCTTGTCCCTCTCTACCTTTCCTAGCTTCTTATACTTTATATTCCCCCATGTACTCTGCAATCTAGTAACACTGCCCTCCTTTCTGTTCTTTGTCCAAGATATTCTGCCTTCCTACACTGGACATTTTTCCTGACTGTTCTTCGTGCTGGGAATATTCTCCCTTCTCATCTCTGCCTCCTGCCTTCGCTGGTTTCTTTTAAGTCCCAGATCAAAGCCCCACCTTCTACAGCAAGCCTTTTCTGATCCCCCTTAATTCTAATGCCTTCCCTCTGTTAATTATATCCAATTTATCCTGTATATAGCCTCTTTGTACACAGGTGTTTTCTTGTTGTCTTCCCCATTAGACTGGGAGCTCCTTGAGAGCAGGAATTATTTTTCTTTCCTTGCACATCCACTACTTAGCACAGTGCCTGGAACATAACAGATACTTCTTCTTTTTTTTTTTTTTTAATTTATTTTTAGTGAGGCAATTGGGGTTGTGACTTGCCCAGGGTCACACAGCTAGTAAGTGTTAAGTGTCTGAGGCCGGATTTGAACTCAGGTACTCCTGACTCCAGGGCCGGTGCTTTGTCCACTGAGCCACCTAGCTGCCCCTATAACAGATACTTCTTATATGTTTATTTATTTACTAATCTCTTTGGGCTTCAGTTTCCTACTCTGTAAATAGAGATTGGACATGAATAGATGATGTGTAAGACTCTATTTCTAAATATGTGAGCCTATATGTCTGTGTGTATATTTGTACATATGTATAAGTGTGTATATGCCTATATGTGTGTATATATGTATAAGTAGTTATATATTGTATATATGTTCTGCATATGTATTTGCATTTATGCTATGAAACGTTTGAGTTTTGTGTGTATGTGTGAGTGATCTGCTAATATTTCAGTATGACTTGCAGCAAAGCTCAAGGATCAATTCCTCATCCAGCTAAGTCCCAAGTAGTAAATGAGATAAATTATGTATCTTCTGGAATTCTAGTTCTTTAGGGCAGTTTGATATCCATTTGAAAAGAAGGTATGCAAAGGTGGAAGGAGCTAAATCCTTAAATTGGAGGAGGGAAAACCATTTTTTACTTAGAAATCACAGTGGAACTATTTGTATTATTGCCTATTTTTCTTTCATTTTTGTGATAACTTGACTCTCAGGAAAATTAGTATATCATTCCATTTAACTGCTAGACATTGAGCTCAATGGGCCACTGAGGACGTGTAAAGTGTTCTTTTCCCTCTCAGCACCGATATGAATAGGGGACAGCTGGCTCTGAATTTTAAAGGCAATATGAATTAATCATTTCAGGGAAGCCCTCTTAAAATGTGATATTTGTAATGATTGGTTAAATATGTTTACATTTTTATGTGGGGCATAGCACTTTTCAGCATTTTAGAAATTCGCAGATGGTTCACAGAAACTTTAGCAAAAAAAAAACCCCAAAAGACAAACCTAATTCTAGATGCCTTTTTTTTTGAGAGACAGTCACTTTGCAGCAAAGCAACCTAGAATTTGTCATAATAATAATTGATTCCTTTGTGAGAAAACCTCCAAATACATTAGGTATATATCATAACCGCTCTTATTTTAAAAGTATTAAAACAATAGTTAGGCACAATGTTCAATATTTTCCCAATACTCATTTTTCTCACTTTGACAGGGATTATTTTCACTCAGATGTCAGTACTTTCAAACTCTACACTTAAAAGTCTGATACTTTATCAAAATTTTCAGTCTTTGTTAAGAAATCTAGTCACTTCAATTAGTTGATAGACCAAATGAATTTTCTTCTTTTCACACACACACGCACAGACACACACACACACACACACACATGCACACTTCCTCTATCATGTGAGGCAAGAAAATAATTTAAAAACAAAAAAAAATCACCCAAAAGATGGAAATCTAAAATTAAATATTTAATTAGAACTTTGATTTTGCTTTCAAGATAGGTGGCATTGCACAGGCTATATTACACTCTCTTTATATATATATTTTTTATTTTTATTATTTTTTGCCAAAAAAGATATTGTTCATTTTAACAGGCCACTTGAATATTAATACATGTTGTAATAGGATTGGAACTGAAAATCAGCTAGAGATGGTACATTTTACATTATTGGGAAATTACATTTTTATTGTAAAAACATTTATTTTTTTAACAATTTACCTACATTAATCAAAAAATTACAGCATATTTAATAATTTTACAAATTCTTCATAAAAAATATATCTCTGTACAAAAAGTTCTTTTGCACCTACTTCATGTCAGCAGCATGTAGTGAAATGACAAGATGGATTACTGGGAATGAAGATGGGGTTGACTTGATCGTAATGCCAGCGTTCTTTTTTCCCCTTTTATAATAGCTTTGTGTTGTAGTCTGTTTACAAAATATTTTACAGAAGAAAAAAAAAATTATTGCAGCTAGCCTGGAGAAAGGCAAGATGTGTGGAACAAGCAGCAGCTTTAAACAGCTTTGAAGCACATAACCTGTTTTAGCATGTTGTTTCCCGCCCCCCTCCCCCTCCCCCCCAATGGAGTCTGGTCAACTTTAGGGAAATCTTCTCTAGATACCTCAGCAAGCACATTTCCTGACTTTTGGAGCAGCATCCCTCAAAAATCTCTCAGAAGACTGGGTAGGGAACTGAACATACAGCCTACAGAAAAAAAAAAACTGTAGGTGAAATTCTCACAAGAGAATTAGAAAGTAAAAATTAAACTTTTTAAAACATTCAGAATTTATAACTAAAGGGAAATCTGAGTTGTACACACACACATGCACACGCACGCACTCACATACATTCACACTTTCTGTCACCTGATACATAATTTCTTTTATCTATCTATTGCCATCTCAGGATTCCTTATTTCATCGACCAGCAAGTCAGGAGTGTGGGAGCAGAAAGCATCCATTCAGGCTCTGAAGTCAGCATTTTGCACCTGGTTTGAATGACTCAAGCTTAGATATATACATTTTATATATATGTATATACATAGTGTGTGAATGTGTTTGTGTGTGTGTGTGTGTGTGTGTGTGTGTGTGTATGAGTGTGTGGATGTGTGTGGTAACCCTGTTCTCACTTGTACAGAAAATCCACAAAGGTTCTGATGATATTCTATGGGTCAGACACTCAATACTATGTCTACTGGTGTTGTCCATTCTATTGAGAGACACTGAGAGAGGACGCAAACTCCAGAAGTGCTATCAAGTTGGACATTTGTTCAGAGAATACACTGTATTCATAACACTTTTCACCAGCAAAACTGAAATGCAAAAGAAAATTGGAAGATATCCACTTAAAAATGTATGCCCTTTCAATAAAGAGCAAACACTTGGATGCCCTATGACTGAAAGCACGTGACTGAAAGTGTCAATGCAAAAGGTCTATCTTTTTTGAAACCTTGACATTTTTTTTCCAAACCTTATTTTCATACCTTGAAGCTATACTTTTAATGGACTGATACTTTAAAAAATCTTAAATAAATAGCTGGATAATGGTCTAGTATGCATTGTACAAAGTGTGTATTTAAGAAACCTTCATTGAATTGAATTGAATATAAACCCCTTGTCAAAGAGAAGACCTTTAGAAACAATATTTCCCATTTCCTTTACTACCAATTAGGAATTCAGGGAAAGGAATTTTCAGCGTGTAAAATTTAAATGTTAAGAACTTAAGAACACAAAACTTAAAAGTTTGTAATCATTTTATCAAAATATAGAACTCAATGCTAATGAACAGTCATTTTGAACTTCAGACCCATACACACATCCAAAAAATTTTTCCCCTTCCTTCATGTTGTGGTTCTGTCCCCTTTGAATTTCATAAGTATTCTTTAATTCATAATTCAGCTACATGGATTCCTGTGATTTTTAAAATTATTATATTATCTTTTTAACTGGGGGATTACAAAGCATGAAGCAGAGATGTGGTTAATAAAGAAAATTATGTGAACCAAGGTCAGCAGTGTTGCTTTTTTTTCCACCAAAAAAAAAATATTATTTTGATACTGACAATTCCCACTGGGTTCTGTGTGCTAGCAGACTATATTGTCTTTCATGCAATATCAAAAAATGATGCCCCGTCAAAAGGAAGAATGGCCGTAATGTAAAAGGGAAGACTGTATTGTGAGCTGAAACTCACAGATTTTGTGAGCTATCTAAAATAAATTACTATTCACATTTTTACACGGCAGGCAGCAATTGCTGCCAACCCCCCTGCTGTTAAATAGGATGATACTGACAATAAGTGATTGACAATGGTACAATCAAAAGGAAAAAAAAAATTCTGGAAGTGAAGGTGGACTTTTTTTCTCCCTTTCTTCACATGCCCAATGGTTTTATCTATATAAGTGGAGCAAAAAAAAAAAATTGAATAAAAGTAAACCCAAAAATCTAATCGGTATCACATTTGTTTTCAAATCTGTGCCAAATCTGGGGAATATTTTCTAACAGGTCAACAAAAAACTGACCATGGAATGCTGAGCTTGACAATGTGAGATAATGCTTATATACAATGGACAGTGTGTAGAAACCCTGTATACATAGTTTGTATCAGAATTTTAGTCATTCAGAACACACTAGTGCAAAAAATTGTGCATCAAAAATTCTTCAATACAACAGCTGACTGGGAAATTTGCAGACTGCCCTATGTATGAACATTGGAGACATACTGTGAGTTTGTCCAACTGCAAGAGCATCTCAGTGATGTCACCAAAAAACCTTTGTAGGTGTGTGCATCTACCAGAAAGTTTTCTTCTCTTTTAGGAAAGCTTTTTTTTTTTCTTCAGAACATTTCTGTTCATGGGGATTAAAACAAAACATAACCAACAAAAACATACAGTGGTGCTCTTATTTTGTTATGGCACCCAAAGGATATATCCAAGTGCCCGAAAGATTGCATTGAAAGGCATCCCAGTCACATACGAATATGAAAGTCTGAGGCATTAAGTATGACAAATTGGCATGACTTGGCAGTCTTCCTTAAGTGTGCCTTGATTTCAAGCAGATGCAGCCAAGCACTTTTAATCCACTTTCAAGAATGAAGATGGTGTCTTTGATTTGATCCCCAGAAGACTCTGACCCATTTCACTAGGAATTTCAGCTGCATGTATATGCCAGGAGATGTTCAAGATTACCGCAGCGAAGCCAAGAGTAGAAGGGAGAGTGGTATATGGCACCAAAGGAATTACTGCTTGTCCATCAGAGGTATGGCTATGAATCAGTCATTTTGGGGGCACTGAAGGCTATACCACTGTACAAACTGTGTTCAGAGTTGTGTCAAACCTCACAGCTTTTGCCTCTGTGGGTTTTAAGTTTGTATCATACATAGGATTTTCAAATGAAGCTTGTCCATTACTGTTTTCATGTCCAGCATAGCCATTATACTGTACTTTTGGTCTTGTTCTGTAAAGGAAGAGGAGTGAGAATAGGAATTAATAGTTGAAAACTTGAGTCTTAAGACAAACTTTTTTTTTTTCAGGGCAATGAGTATTAAGTGACTTGCCCAAGGTCACACAGCTAGTAAGTGTCAAGTGTCTGAGGCTGGATTTGAACTCAGGGACTCCTAGCTGCCCCCAAGACAAACATTTTACTTGCCATAATATTAGTATATGTTAAAATCAGGATAAGCATTTCATAAAATGTTGTATCAGTAGATAGGCCATAGCATACCTTAGGTTAGTTACAATAGGAATATGATAGGATAATGGAATCACAGGTTTAGAATTAGAAATGATCTTGTAGAACATTTAATCTAATCATTCTCAAAGTTTTGGGTTTCTCTTAAAAATTATTGAGTACCCCAATGTAATTTTGTTTATTTGGCTGTGAGCAAATAATGGGATTTGGCAGATACTCAAAATCTCACTTGGAGATTAATCTAAACTGATTGAATTACGTGAGAGTGATTGACTGCTGATTAGCCTACTTTAAGTTAATTAGATTGTAACCACACCTGTCTGGCCCTTAAAGAGCTACTGTTCTCAGAAGCTAAAGACTTTGAATTTAATTTGAGACCACCTTCAAGTCCAGTGAACCAATGGATTTGGATGATGGTAACCAATCAACTTGAAGCAGTGTGTAAGGACTGCCTCTGCTCCAGAACCATAAAAAGCTTTCACACTCAGTTTGAGGAGAGTTTGTGATTGAAACAGGCTCATGGAAGAGTACTTGAGGAAGAATGGGACCAGGCTAGAATTCTAGGCTAGATAGGCTTTTTCTTAACTTTCTGAACTCCATGTGAATACCTAGTATGCTTTAATAAATGCTTAATGCCCAAAGACTGGTGCTAAAGCTTCTAATCTAAGGTGACCACACATTAGATGTTTTAGACAACACATGTAGAATTTTAGCCACTCAGATGACTTATATGTATATATTTATATTTTATTCAGGTCTTAATAGTTACTGTATTTGATTTTTTTTTTTTTTGCAGGGCAATGAGGTTTAAGTGACTTGCCCAGGGTCACATAGCTAGTAAGGGTCAAGTGTCTGAGGTCAGATTTGAACTCAGGTCCTCCTGAATCCGGAGCTGGTGCTTTATCTACTGCAGCACTTAGTTTGCCCCTGTATTTGAAATTAAAACTGAAATTCCCTAGTTTGGAACTTTTACTTAAATTATTTATTTTTATTCCATTTACTTAATCTATTTAATTCCCACTTTTATTCTTTCTTTTCCCTTTTTTAGTTAAGGTCCATTAACTTGGCTTATTATTTTAGTCTTCCTTTCTAGATTATTCAGAAATTGTATTAATAGATTCATGCACTACAACCTTATTTATTCCTTTTGTTAAATCTTTTTTTGTTTTCATCATGGGTTTAAAGCTTCTTGAAGTATTGAGTTTAATTTCCCTTTTCAAACTAATGTCTTTGTTATTGCCTTTATAGACTGTGCTCTCATTCCTCACACTTAGAGATATCAATTATTGAGGACAAAATAAGGGAATCATAAAAATCAAAGGTCTAGGGTTATATTTATTATAGACAAATTTGGCATTGAATGTTCAACTCAAAATACTAAATATTTAGCTTCATTTTCTCCTCTGGCTTCTAAGGGTAGAAAAACAAGCCTCAAGAAGTCATGGATAGAAATTCTTTCTCCTGAACATTTCCATTTCTCTGGTAAAATGGAACTATATTATTCAGCTTTTCATACTACATCAGGGGTTCTTAAGGTAGGTCCATTAACTTGGCTTATTATTTTTAACTTTAAATATTTTGATATTTTTATTTCAATATATTTGATTTCTTTCATATCATGCATTTTATTGTAAGCATCTGAAAACATTATTCTGATAAGCGGTTCATAGGCTTCACCAAACTGCCAAAGGAGTCCATCATACTTACAAGATGTTCTAAAAACAAAACAAAACAAAAACAACCCTGTCTTAGAGAGTTGCCTGGGGCACTACGAAATTAAGTGCCTTTCCTAGCATCACCAAGCCAATATTTTTAAGAGGGAAACTGTGAACCCAGGTCTTCCTGGCTTTGCGGCCACTTCTCTATTCATTGTGTCAGACTATAATGTTATGCTGCTATATTAGTATCTATATTAAAACAAACAAATAATCTAGAAACATATTTCACAAAATGAAAGAATGTTAGATTAAAAGGCCATCTGATATGACATGCCACTTCAAGTATGAAATCCCCTTCCACAATAGCCTCAACATCTGGGCATTTAGTTCCTGCTTGAATAATACCAGTGAGAGAGAACTCATTAGTCTTTTCTTGTAAGAAATGCCTAGTTACTTTAAAAAAATCTTTCGTCATATTCAATCTTACCACAAAGATTCAGGAATTTCTCTTTTATGGTCTACTGGCTTTCTTCTCTTAAATGTATATTGTTTGGGGTTGGTCAACTGGCTTTGTGGGTTGGAGAACCACTTATGTTATTTTAGTATAAGAAGAGAATATTCCTAAGTATTATAATTATATGATTATATAGTATAGTATAGTTAGAAAGCTGACTCAATTACATTCTCAAAGATTTGACCATGACAGTTTGTTTATACAATACCTGTGTTTGTAGAGGTAAAATGCAAAACCTGATAAAATGAGCGCAAAGAATGGAACTAGAATGGCAGCTGCAACAGAACTGCTATTTGTGCCATAATAATTATTTGAAGAATCTGGATCTATACTTAAAGGACCTGAAAAAGAAAAAGGAAAAAAAATCTTTAATATGCAATTGTGGAAAAAATTAGTTAAGAAATTAAAATTTTTAATGATCAACTTATTTGGTAAAGTTCTAAAAATCCTCTATATCTGGCCTTAACTTATTTTCCCATATTCCCTGTATAATATTTCCCTTTACCTACTCTGAGAGCCACTTAAACAGAGTTTTTCTCTGTTCTTTACAGATGACTTTATATACATATACATATAAAATTTATATATGTATGTGTGTGACATATATATAATATTCATATATATTAATGACTACATGGTCATTCCTCCAGGCTTGGAATGCAGCTCCTTCTCAGTTTGGTCATTGAGTTTCTCTCTTTAAGATTCAGTTCAAGCACCTACTTTCTTTATGACATCTTTCCTGTTATCTCCAATTTCCAGTGCCCTCCCTCCTAAACAGCCTTTATTACATTGTATTCACTTGTATTCTACTTATTCTTATAAATTGGTATTTATATTTGGTGTCCACTCTGTTGTAAGAGAAACTCCTTGAGAACAGGGATTTGTTTCCCTAGTGTCTAACACAGAATCTAACATATAATAGGCTCTCAATAAATCCTTGATTGAATAATTAACATAAAGAATAAGAGCATTTAGAGCTGAAAAAGAAGTTAAATATTATTCTAAGTCCTAAATTGAATATATGAGGACAACTGAAGAAGACCAGAGAAACCGAATGACTTGTTTTTGGTAATAAATATAGTAAGAGAGCTGAGGTTGAATCTGAGTTCTCTTTATTTCTCTTGGGATACTCTTTTCACTACATTCTGGCTACTTTCATGAAAATTACTAAAATATACAATAAAGATCAGTGGATAAGCATCTCAGAATATGAATATTGCCCAAATATGAAATCATTGAAGAGTGTAAAATATTTTTGAAGTTTCTGACTAGTTTCTAATAATATACTTAAAATAACATGTTTATTATGAAATTACTTCAGTTGACATCAAAAGGAACTGTTTAACTGTTTAACATAAATTAAGTGGATTTCTTCTGTGAAGCCATTATAATCAAACTAGAAATCAACCTCATTTGAATGAATCATACCATCTTGTAGGAGGCTGCCCCATATGAAATCAATTTCTACTTGGCAGAAAGCAAAAATATAGTAAAGGATCATGATTTAGCTGATGCAACTAATGTGAAGAAGGAGATGAAATTAGGTCACAGAGTCAATTAAAATAAAAGCAGATCATTTTTGAAATTTAGTGGTTTGGAAATGCTACCTCTACAAAAACTTATACTCACAATTACTTATACATAATAGAGTGGCAAGGCAGTATAATGAAAAGAGTACTAAACCCAAAGTCAGAGGACCTAAGTCCAGGTTCTGCCTTTGATAATTACTAATGCTAAAAATACTTTGTGATCTGTGATCAGACTCTATTTCATTTCTGGTCCTTTTATGGGACTGGGGTTCTTTTGTTATCACTAGACATATAACCATAAAGAATAAATCATTTAACCTTTAAAGGCTCATTTTGCTTGTCTTTAAAATATAAATAGGCAAAACAGTGATTTGCTACAGTCTCTTTTTACAACTAAGTTTCAAAGAAAAACAAAACATTCTCACCCTCATCACCAAAACTCACTTGTAAAGTTTAGAGATCTATTCAATAGACAAGTTTATGTTTATGTACCAAATGTATATACTTTCACTTCTTTATTTTCTTTTAAAAATCACAATGCCTAGCATTATAATTACTTAACAAATCACTATAATATTGAAGGAAATTTGGTAATCTGTCAGTGCAGTAGAATGTTCAAGTCAGCATTTTAATAACAGTTTTGGCAATCATAGTCTAGATTTTATTTTTAATAATTTTCTTAATATTCTCTTAATAATTCTTAAATTTCTCTTTTTGGATTTGTGTTGACTTACCTAGGTGAGGCTATATTTACATACTTGTAGGCATATATAGGCACTGTATGCATATTAGACATTTTTAATATAAAGGGTAAACAGTATGCTTGCTTTACTTAAGTATACAACTTTGTATATGCATATGCATATACATATACTAAATATACATCATATACATATACACAGAGTCCAGTCATATATACTTGATTAAAACTGCCCATTTTCTCCATATTTAAGATATATATAGTTAAAAATTAAAAGGTATTATATATAATATCAGAGACAAGTTAATTTCACCCTAAAATATGTGTTTTAAAATGCATTTGGCCATATGAAAACATTTGCATTGGTATTTATTGTTCATACATAAAATAAATATGATTCATTCATTCATTGCCCATTAGACAGTCATTTCTTATTGTATATATAGTAATCTGCTTGATGCTGAGGCAAATACAGCAATAATTAAGATATAACATTTAGAATCTATAAGCTGAGAAGGGATATAAAACATTCACAAGTATGTAAGACTTTGATATTTTGTTAGATCCCTGACCTCTTTTTTTTTTCCCATGGCCTCTTTTCAATAGGAAGTCCCCTATAGAGACAAGTACCTAAGGTACACTTTTCCACATATACCACCAGTATGTAGAGTGGGCACATAGAATGACACATGTGAGTAGTGCACAATCACAGAGAAAAAGCTCACAGATTCAATTCAAGAACTCCCTGCCCTTTTGAACATGATCTCAGAAGTTATCCCTCTTTGATATGGAAAACCTGAGATATCACTGAAAAGAACTGTTAGTCAATAATGTCATCAAGTTCAGCAGTCAATGTTACTTAATTATAGAGGTGACAGAAAGGCTCTATATGTTTGTAAACTAATAGACGTTGAACAAGAGAATTATAGTAGAACAGTTTGCCTTGTCTTAAGTTCAAGATACTCTTGATTATAAAAAACCATATATACATATATTATATATTTACTCACATATGTGTGTATGTATACTTATACATATACAATGTGGATTTACTTTATGCAATGTAGATTTCCCCTATCTGGGTAGCAAAGGAAAATAAGATCAATTTGATCGTCCCCTGCAATATTCTAATTGCTTGATCATATGCTCTAAGGAATCTCAGGAGCCCTGGCCACATTTCCATAACTTATGGTAAAGGTAGTGAGAACTATGTGGAACAACTGAATTACTTAGATAACTTCACAGTCTTTGGAAACAGGAAGAGCATGAGGAAAGATTAATTAAAGTCTTAGATTAGGAAAAACTGGCTTCAATCTGTCAATTGAGAAGTTCCAGTAGTACAAATCTATTAATTTCATGAGTACCATAGTTCCTCAAAAGGGAGTGAAAGAACTTCATATGCCCAAAGAATGTACCTTTTTGTGAAGAAAACATCAGAAAACAAAACATAACATTATTTTTTCAATCTGTGTGATTCTTTGGTTTTTTGTTTGTTTTGTTTTTTAGGCAATTGGGGTTAAGTGACTTTCCCAGGGTCACACAGCTAGTAAGTGTTAAGTGTCTGAGGCCAGATTTGAACTCAGGTCCTCCTGACTCCAGGGCCGGTGCTCTATCCACTGCACCACCTAGCTGCCCCTCAATATGTGTAATTCTTGACCATATCCTCTTCTATAAATCTCTCAAAGGATATCTACTAACACTGGGTTGCAGGGAAGATGGAATTTCCTCTAGGGTTTTGTTTTTAAACATTCTGTGGAGGCCAGTAACATACTTAGGTTGTTATTCCTGTCATATGACCTCATCATCTGATTTTTAATAATAAATTTTTGATGATGTCTTTTGCTTCAGTTTTGTTTAAGTCATCATTGGTAATATGCTATAATCAACTAATTCCCATCATGCATTAATCTCTTGCTTTTGGGTCACCAATAATATGATTTCTTTGGAGGCTGAAGCCAGCATCAAACACAATGACTAAACAATGATTAAAATTCTTGTTATTGGAGATATTGTTCCATAAGTCATAACCTTTTGGCAAAATTGAGAGACTATTGGAATTTAAAATCTATGTATTTATAAGAAAAATTGATTGGGATCATTTAAAGTGCTGCATGGTTTCTTTCTTTTCTTTTTCTTTTCTTTTTTTTTTTTTTTGCGGGGCAATGGGGGTTAAGTGACTTGCCCAGGGTCACACAGCTAGTAAGTGTCAAGTGTCTGAAGCTGGATTTGAACCCAGGTACTCCTGAATCCAGGGCCGGTGCTTTATCCACTGTGCCACCTAGCCGCCCCCTGCATGGTTTCTTAAAAAGAGTCTAGTCCATTTTTTTTCTATCCAATTCTTGACCCTGTTCATTATATATCTGGGTTGCCTATTTTGTGATCTGGATTGTGCTTATCAGAGAGTAACTCAGTGGGTTGTATCTAACATTATGGTATAATCTAGGCTATAATTTATTCACTTGATTATTCCTGTATGTTTTGTTAGATTAACTTTGTTTTGAATGGCCATTTATCTCATTTAGGAAGTACGATAATTTTCTGGGAATTAATTCAATCAATACAGTGTCACTGAAAAATAGGAACATCTGGTATACTTCACCATCTATTTAGATCCTGTGAAGAACATATTTCATTATAATTTCAAAACTTTGAGTAGCTTTTTTCTGTTTTAACTTTCATATACTAATGATTATCAGAAGATAAAATTTATCACATTAAAAAGGTGATGACAGAGTAGGCAGTGGGGAAATAAAAGAATTTAAAAGATATTCTAGAGACAGAATGGATAACATTTGACTTGACAAGAAGGCTGAGGGAGAAGAATCAAAGACCATAGAAGCTTAGAACTGGAAGTGTTAGGGGCTATTTATACAGTCCAAATTGCACCTGCCCAAGAATTCCCTCTAAAACTTACCCAAATACTCTGCTAGTCTGTGCTGGAGGCTCATTAGCAAAAGGGAATCAACCTCTTACTGCCATTGGGCTGAGTCTCTTGAGAAGAGACTGAGCTGTTGTTGTTTGTTTGTTTTTGCTTTTCTTTATATCTCCAGCGCTTCCTACGGTGCCTGGTACATAGCAAGTACTTAATAAATGACTATTGACTGACTAATTGCTAATAGTTCTTCCCCTAAACTGAACAGAACAAATCTAACATTTATTTCATTTGAAGTGTGATTCCTTAAGTCTTCTCCCTTGTTGATCTTAGCATTTATAGGTTCAGTTATTATCTCTATGCTGCTGATTCTCACATACATTTACTTAAGTGCAGATCTGACAGTGTCATTCCCCTATTCTGTAAATCCCAGTGCCTGTCATTTCTAGAATTAAATAGAAAATCCTCTGTTTGACCTCATGCCGTTCATAACCTGAATTCCTCCACCATACTCACTCCCATGTACTCTGCAATCCAGTGAAACTACTCTCCTTTCTGTTTCTCTCACAAAACACTTCATCTCCTCCCTGTTCATTTTCACTGACTCTCTCTCTTGCCTGAAATTCTCTCCCTCCTCATTTCAACTTCCTGATTTTCCTGGCTTGCTTCGTGTCCTAGGTAAAACCCAACTTTCTTTAAGAAGGTTTTCTGGATTGCCCTTAATGTGCCTTGCCTCTGTTGATTATTTCCAATTTACCTGGAAGATAGTCTGTTTGTTTGTACATTATTGTTTGCATGTTGTCTCCCTGATTAGAATATGAGCTTCCTGAGCAAGGACTTGTTTTTATTTTTGTTCTAATCATTCTTTGTATTTCCAGTGCCTAGCACAGAGCCAAGAACATAGTGGGAGCTTAATAAATGCTTATTGACAGACTGAGGAGAGACTTCTTAATAGTGTTAAAGATTACAGAAATGCCAAAGACAAGACAGAGAGAAATATATTATGGGAGACAATATGATTGGAAAGAGCTTTTAAGGCTGTATTTTCAAATCAAATCAAATCAAAATTGATGTTTACATTTGACAAAAAATAAGCACAATGACCAAAGAAAAATGGGTGTAATTAGTACAATAGATATATAATAATCATAATACAGATTAATTCAATACTGGCCTTCACTATAATAGTTAATAATAATAGCAATTATTCACATTTCTCTAGCATTTTGTGGATTAAAAATAGCTTTCTTTCAAAGAGTATGAGAGAGACTCAGTAGATTTCAAGGTCCTAGGAGGTAAGCTAATTGACAATTAAAATACCCTTGAAGTTTTCCTGAAAGAGCAAGGGTTTTGAATGATAATTAAAGTTTTTGAAGTTGAAGATGGAGTTATAAGACACTTGAAATATGGAATATAGGGTCAGCAAAGGCACCATGGCAGTAAAGTACTTAAGGATATAATAAATGTGAAAAGTCCAGTTAGCTGAATTTTTGTACATGTAAAAGAGAATAGTATAAGATAAGATTGCCCCTGTATTTAAGTACCAATTTGTAAAGAGTTTTGAATGTCTAACTAAAGAGACTGGGATTTATTTGTTAAGCCTTTAGGAACTTATTGAAACAATGAAGATATAGAGACATGACGAGACCTATGCATAAATAAGATTTTTCTGTCAGTGTTGCATATTTATAGTGATTATTTCATATAATGAATGTTTGTGACAAAACATAACTTTATAATTTGCATATATCAAGAGCCAAAATCATTGTTGTGATTAAGGGTGAAGGATCGTGTAACCAATCTATAAGATTTGCCCATAGAGGGATTTGTCTCAAAAACATACTAGTTAATTGAATAGATGAATGTTCCATGTAGCCTAATCAAAAATGGCTCCTTCTATTGCAATGAGAGCTCTAGTTTTATTTGCCTTATGCTATTGTTTCTTATTCTAATAAAATAGCAATATTATTAAATAATTCTTAAAAGAAAAGGGAAAAGGAACAATTTAAACAAAAATATTTATAGAAGCTTTTTGTGGTAGCAAAGAATTGGAAATCAGTGGGGAATGGTTGAAGAAGTCATGGCCTAAGATTATGATACGATACTATTGTGCTACAAGAAATGACAACCCTAGCTGTGTGACCCTGGGCAAGTCACTTAACCCTCATTGCCCTGCTCCTCCCCCCCCCCAAAAAAATTGACAAGCAGGATGGGTTTTAAAAAAAACTTGAAAAGATTTATATGAACTCATGCAAAGTGAAGTGAGAAGAACCAGGAGAACATTGTATATAACAACAACATTTTAAGGATTATCAATTGTGAAAGACTTGACTACTCTGATCAAGAGAAGGATCCAATACAAATGCAAAGGACCAAAGATGAAAAATGCTATCCACCTCGAGAGAGAGAACTGATGAACTCTGAATGCATATTGAAGCATGACTTATTACATTTTCTTTCTTTTTCTTGTTTTATTTCTGTCTGTTTTTTTATTTGCAATATGGCTAATATAGAAATATGCTTTGCTTTACTTGACATTATAATCTATGTCAAATTGCTTCTCAAAAGGCAGAGGGGGAGGAAGAGGCTACAGTATTTAGAATTAAAATATTTTTCCATGATTATTACATTTTTACATGTAATTGGAAAATATTTAATAGAATACATTTAAATTTTTTTTAAAAATAATATTTAGAATGGGGTATATTTTTGAGATGAATTCCTAGATTAAACTCTAAGTCAACAAAGGGAATAAAATATGCAAGGTTACTGATTTCCATAAGATGACTACAAAGTAATCTGATCTAATTTTAAGTTATTCTAGCAGTATCCAGTTTTATAATAATTAGTTATAGACAATGGAGGTATAAGGACAAAAATGAAGTGATTTCTGCCTTTGAGGATAATTATTTCCATTATGAATATAAGTAATTTGTAAAGAAAGTACTTTGTAAATCTTGAAGTCTCAATACCAGTTATTTTTGTTAGTAACTGATATCATTTTCATATAATAATACTCATTTAAATGAGATAATATATGTAAAATATTTTGAAAATAATGAATATGAAGTATGAATATTAATATGCATATAATCAGTAAGCAATATAATTTGCAGAAACACTAGAGTTTGAGGATTTCATAATTCACTGCCAATTTCAATGATAACCTTGTTTCATTCATTTTTGTATCCATGTCAAGTATCTAACAAATTCCTGGCATTCAATAATGTTGAAATGTTGAATCAAAATTAAATCTTCCCTTGAAATAAATGGACGTTTTTGAGCTTATCATTACTTGGTTAGTCACGTACACAGTATATAGCAGTTGTGTTAAACCGAAACAGAAATAGATCCCTACAGGCCACATACTGACTGAGAAAACCACAAATTAACATTATCTCATATTTTTATTTATTTTATTAATTCTAATTATATTTTAATCTGATTCCCCATTTTTGACTTATGCAGGCTGCAAGGTCTTGAGTTTGATACTTCTGGTGTATAATATATAACCAGCACTTAAACTTTTATCAGATGAATGAATACATGAAAGGATGATTTGATAAATATGCTTATGTGGAAATGACAATATCATCATCAATAGATTCCCTAGTATTTAGGGGAAAAAATTGTTTTAAATTAGTTCATGAAGAATTACATTCATTTGAATATTACATTGTATACTTTACAAACTACCTTTGATCATTTTACTAGAGTCTCTAAAAACACAAAATTGTTCCATCAAATTCCTATCCTGTCTGTATTTTCCTCTTCACTTCCATGATTCTTGAAAAAAATTTCTATGTTTCTACTGCCAGCTACTCTTATTAATCTTTTGCAAACTGTCTTCTGTCCCTTAGCCTCTACAGAAATTATTCTCTTAAAGGGCACCAATAACCTCCTAATCATAAAAATCTTTTTAAAGTCCTCACCCTTCTCTACTTGTATCCCACTTCTGACTTTGTTTACCACACCCTCCTGCTGAATACCTTGGCTTTAAAGACATGAAACATTCCTGGTTATCTGACCTTTCTTATGATTCATTCTTTGTCTTCATTGGTTCTTGGTCCACTTTCAAACTCTTTCAGGTAGATATTCCCCAAGATTATGTATCCCTCCCTCTTTTCTTTTCTTTCTTATCTTTCTCCTGAAATCCCATTCAGTTTATTGCTTTAATCACTATCCCTCTTCAAATGATTCCAAAATCTCTATCTCTAGTCTTGGCCTCTCTCTATAGTACCAGGACTATTTCTCTAATACTTTAAATAATATCTCTATCTTGATGTTTTGCTAACACCTTGGACTTCTTATCTTTCATGCTAATGCTTCTCCCTTCATTGTTTCTCTTGTGATATTATTCACTAATATTTCAAATTTTATTCTATTTGATTCCTTTCCTTCTCTTCTTATACCAATTACTTACCAGGTCTTATAGATTCTATTTATAGGACATTTTCCACTCCTGTTTCCTTCTCTGTATTTTCACCACACTCATTCTAGGCCTTCATCATCACTTCCTTAATGTGCTTCAGTAGTTTCCAAATAACTCATCTCAGTGTAGTCTTTCCTTACTGTACTCCATCCCTAATAATGTGGTTATTTTAAGCTTTCTCATCTAGCCATCTGATCATGTCAATCTATTACCAACAAAACAAACAAAACCACCCCAAAATTTAGTGGTTCCCAGTTCCTCACTAAATAAAATTTGGCCTGACATTTCAGGCTTTCTACAATCCATTGTAACCCTGCTCTTCCACACATTTTATATTACTTCCCTCTGTGTATTCTATGCTATAACTGTAATACAGTTAAGCTATAACACAATTTATCCGCTTTGCCTCTTTGACTTCCTGACTATTTGACTATACTCACATATGACCCCTTTCATAATTTGTCTTTTATACTCTGATATAACTTTTTAAAATCTATCTCAATGTCACCTCTTCCAAGTTTTTTTCTTTTGTTTGTTTCCATTCTTGGTAATGGATTTAGGATTTAGTTTTTACTTTGCTTTTTACCACTCTAGTATGATATGTAAGAAAGAGCATTATTATAAAATATCTGGGATTATTTATCTCTCAATCATTCTGTAATATTCATGAAGGTAGGCATTGTTCCTTATGTAAATTTTTGTTTTTCCTTCAGCACTGAGCACAGGACTCAGCATGTAGTATTTGACAAATATGATGGTAGTCTTGCATTAATCTGCACTGTATGTCATATTTATGTATATATTTTATATATATATATATATATATATATATATAGTAATTAACAAGAAATATATGCCTTCATTGAATCTATGTCTTCACTCTTAATGAAAATGTACATTCTTCATTTGGGTTGTGGGCATATTATATATGTATCATTCAGCTAAAGAGTGAAAAAAATGCTTCATGAAACTAGTTTTAGAAACACAATCTTACCTTGTCTTTCTAGCTTGAATTTTCCAAAGTCTTTACCATGTATATCACCTTGGAAGGTAAATCCCCCTCTTTCAAGCCCTGATGATACCTAACATACATGAAGAAGAAGAAGATGAAGTGTGAAAAAAATGAATAATAGCAATCATTAGTCTTCAGAAAGCATAATCACTATTCACAGTTTTCAGATTTTGAGGCATATCCACTTATATGCCATTATTTTTTAGTATTTATATGCATGTACAAAATGGTAACTAATATAGACTATACCTAACAAATGATTATACATGATACATGAAAATTGTTCCTTAAATACATATAGGTTTTTTTAATCATAAAGCTATAGATAAATTACAGTTCAACCTCAGTTCTTCAGAGTGTCAGGAAACAGTGGACAGCATTAATGGAAACAATACATAAAACATGTAAATTTTATTTGGGAATCAGTTTACTAGCAGAGGTAGAATGGACTATACATACATAATCATGGCGGTTATATCTATATCCTGAGCTTGTGGGCTGGCCTGGAAATTAAGCTGCAAATAATTAGCCCTATTAATCATTTTCAGGAAATAAGTTGAAAGTTCCCAAACTTGTTTCTTCACCTAAGAGTTTTTGTGAGAACCTCAGTTGTAGATCATGCAGTCTGGAGGAAAGCTTTTAGTATATGCTAGCATGTTATAATGTATAAAGTCACATTATTTCCCCTCCAAAGCTCATCTTTTTTGCCAAGAACTTTAAAGTGTTATTGGACAAAGAGATATCTTGTCATTCTCAGAGGCAGACATATTTCTACATAATATAAAGATCTTTAGCTACTTCTAAGATGTGATTGTTATTTCTTTATTTCATGAATTTTATTGACATATTTTGGTTTTATATCACCTACTTTTCCCCCGTATTCTATCATTTCCTTCCTTATTACATACACACACACACATATATTTATTTTTTTGGGGGGGGGTGAGGCAATTGAGGTTAAGTGACTTGCCCAGGGTCACAGCTAGTAAGTGTCAAGTGTCTAAGTCCAGATTTGAACTCAGGTCCTCCTGAATCCAGGGCCAGTGCTGCGCCACCTAGCTGCATTGACAAATATTTTTAAAGAAGAAATAGCAAACCTGAGCAATATTTTAAAAATCTGACATCATATGTGATGTTCCCTACTCCTGAGTATTCCACCTCTATCAATGGATAAAGGGAAGTATAACTGTTATTTTAATCCCCCTTTGAAAAGAAAGTGGTTAGCTTTGACCAAGAAGTTATCCACTTCAAGAAGAATATGCTTTGTAGAACTCTTATGCAGAATACTTACATAACCATCTAGTCCCCAGTTGTCATTTTCAAACTTGCTTACAAAAATTTCCACTGGTCCTTTAATCTGGAAAACTTTCAGAAGTAAATGAGCTTCCTCCTTCTTATAAACACCTATAATGACATGAAGGAGAATCTGTAAGAATAACTTCTCCCCAAAATTATTTGGTTAAAAGTTCTTTCCTTAGAGAGATTCAGATCTATAAACATTGACTTTCCAAGGGGTTCATTATAATTTTAGACAAGCTTTCAAATAGACAAAATTGAATATTTGTTGGTCTTATCATGGGAAAACAGAAAGGATAGCCATTGTGCTTCATGGATTTCAGTGAAACTTAAAAGTTTTTCTTTTTAGGAGTATTCTCCTAGAAACTGGCATTTTCCAGGAAAATACTAAGGCTTTTTTTGGAAGCAGTGAGTGAAGGAGTTATAACTGTGGACATTAATGTTTTAGTATCAAGAAAAGGAGTGTTTTAAAAATTTCTATTTAAAATCCTATCTGCTCTAGAAGTGTTCAACTTTACCTGTTTAAATACTATTTATCCTTTAAAATAGATTGAAATGCAGTCTCTTCTAGATGCCTTCCCTGATTATTTTATTGGAAAAAAGCTCCTTCCTTCAGAATTTTGGTTTTTTTTTGCAGGGCAGTGAGGGTTAAGTGACTTACCCAGGGTCAAACAGCTAGTAAGTATCAAGTGTCTGAGGCCAGATTTAAACTTAGGTCCGCCTGAATCCAGGGGCCTGTGCTTTATTCACTGTGCCACATAGGTGCCTCCTGTTATGTACTTCTTTTTCTTTTAGTGAGGCAAATTGGGGTTAAGTGACTTTCCCAGGCTCACACAGCTAGTAAGTGTTAAGTGTCTGAGGCCAGATTTGAACTCAGGTCCTCCTGATTCCAGGGCTGGTGCTCTATCCACTGCACCACCTAGTTGCCCCCTGTTATGTACTTCTAATGATTTCATCCTGGATATTATAGATGGTGCTTCAAATGTCTTAGTGCAGATTTAAGCTTTAATTACATATATTCATATGATTTAGTAACTTAACATTGCACTAAGACTTTTGGAACAATCTACACTGGTCTAGGTTTAATTCTTCTGGTGCTGCTAGAATTTTGGCCTCCATGAAAATAGAAACTAAATAGTAGGTCAACTATATGTCACCCTGACCCCCACAGTGATGTTTATATAGTGGGATTTTAGGCTTTTAAAAAAATAGGCTCTTATCTAGTCTAAACTTGTCTAAAAATTTACAACATATTTTTTCCAAATCTTAGCATATTTCACCTATAATTTAAAAGAAAAATAAAATATAAATGTGTTTTCTTAAATTACTTATTCTAATATGCATAGACAGAAACATATACCAATCATAAACAGGAATAGGGAATTTAGGAGCCAACTCATTTTTCATGATTCAATTTTGGAATAGAATGGAATAAAGAATACCTAATTTGTATAAAAATGAGGAAAGGAGTAGGAATTTTATTAAAGATTATATAATTGCTTAAGACATATAACTATTAGGAGGGCGTATCCTCTTAATGTTCTAATGATAAAATGTGATTTCTAATTTCTATAACTAAATTTACAAAGACTATTGTTTAAAATTCAGTTGAAAGAACATTTTTTTAAAACTCTCATTAGAAATACCTTTGGCAGGGAGAACACAGATTTGTGCTGCCATAGTCTAGAAGGAGATTGAAGTCAAAAGGTATTCTGCTCATATTTAAGAATTAAGTGGGGCAGCTAGGTGGCGCAGTGGATAGAGCACCGGCCCTGGAATCAGGAGTACCTGAGTTCAAATCCGGCCTCAGACACTTAACACTTACTAGCTGTGTGACCTTGGGCAAGTCACTTAACCCCAATTGCCTCACTAAAAAAAAAAAAAAATGAATTAAGTAAAATTTAAATATTGTGTCCATGAAACTAATATAAAGGTTTACCCATTTTTTTTCACATTTTACTTGTAAATACAAGGATTGAGAACCTGATGACTCTCATTCAAGGTATTTTGAAGAGAATCACTTTGTTTTGTTCTAGAACGAGCAAATGCATGGATTTTATACTAAACTATCAAGTGCTCTCTAGAATAAAGCCCCTGAAGCTTCCAGGGTTATTAGGTCAATAATTATTTGTCCTTAGTTGGAAAGTCAATACTTCAAAAAATGCAGGTCCCTTCCTAGATTCCACATGAATTTTGAGGTCTGAACCATCATCCCTTCTTTTAGAATTCTATGGGTGAAACTAGAAAGTAAAATTACCCTGTTTTCTAACTCATTAAAACTTACTTGTAGTAATTTCTGAGTTAGAGCAAGTCTATAGCCCTATACTCTCCTAAAAACTCCAGAGCCAGGAAAATGGATCTATTTAGAACAACACATATCTATTTTACATTTAATGAAATGTATTATTGTTGGTATTGTTGGGTTGATTTTCAGTCACGTCTGACTCTTTGTGACCCCATTTGGGGTTTTTTTTAGCAAAGATACCACAGTGGTTTGCCATTTCCTTCTGCAACTCATTTTACATGTCAGGAACTGAGGCAAACAGGGTTAAGTGACTTCCCAAGGAGCACACAGATAGTATGCATCTGAGGTCAGATTTGAACTCAGCAAGATAAGTCTTCCTTACTCTAGTCCTGGCAGTGCTCTTATCCACTGTACCATGTACATGTACCTTTACTGGTATGTACAACAACACATTTAACATTCCTGTATGTTCTAGTGTAATTGGGAAAAATGTGTGATAAAACCAGATTTTCTGTCAGATTCCCAAGGTTAAACTGGACTACCTACTTATTCAATGGTGAGTCATCAATTTGCATCTTATATTTTTTTTAGTTTGTAAGAGTTTAGTTTGAGGATGAGAGTTGGATTGTCAAGGTCTCACTAAAGACTACTGATCCATTAACTAGTAAAGAAAAACTACCCACTCTACAATGTGAAAGTTCTTCTGGAGAAAAGGAAGCCTTAACCACAGGGAAGAGTGATGAATGAATAAATGAGAAACTGGATGGTTGGTTCAGAGAATCTCAGAGGGAATGGCAGCTGTGAAAAGGAACACAAGGTACAGGAAATAGAAAATTTTGTAAAATCAACATGCAGGTTGGTGACAGAAGAAGGATACAAAGAGTAGAGGAGGGAATATGAGGGAGTTTATAGGAAAAGGGGACTAATTTAAGCATTTGGTACACATTAGAAAAGAATGCCCTCAAAATACTCATGATATTAGCAAAGAACTCACCTGAAAGTTTTAGCTCCACATTAGATCCTTCAATAAACGTTGCATTTACTTTGCTACTTGTTGCATTGAACCAGTCCACAGTTAAAGTTGCAGGGTGTCTTTTCCCTAAATACTCATAATAGCCTTTCCACACTGAGTTGATGAAAAATACATCGGAAGGAACTGAGAAAGTAAGGAAATATATTTAAGAGGATATCATCACAAAGTAATATCAGTCATTTATTTCTCCGCTTCCTATATTAGAGCTCCTGAGCCTAGATGCCACAAAGAATGCCATTCATTCACCATGAAAGTTCAAAGACAGATGATGATTATGATGATGACGAAAGTGACGACAGCGACGACTACGACAAGAACGACACCACCACCAACAACAATTTAGCTTATTTCTCTGCCCCTCCCCCACCATTACATGTGTTAATGTACTTAATGGGATATAATTTCAAATAAGTTTCATGATCTTGCAACAAACTCTTTAGATTTAATTTTTAGATTGGCAGTGATTGAATCTGATTTTCTTCAGTGTATAATAATCCAAATATTGACATAAAGAAGATTTTCGAAGTGGGGAAATCATGCTTTAAAAAATTTCCTCAAAAGGGCTGGTATGGACCAATTTTTTTCTTCTGATTTACATGTAGTAAGTGGCTAACAAATCTAAAAATAAAATAAATGTAAAGGTTGAGATTATTTATTAAAATGAATTTCCTGAATATATGCCTAAAATCAATGTACTAGATTTTCATATATGGAATGTTTGGTGAGTATGAAAATTTCTATTTAGCCAGTAGTACTCTAACTTCACAAAATAGGAGGTATTCTTAATTAATAGATCAAAGAGGCTACATATTACACAATTGTAGATATTATGAAAAAAAAAGTTGCTACTGAATCAGAGAAAAACCTATGTCATTAGCAAATAAAAGTGATTTCTGCTTTGACATTAAGTACAATGCTTTTTTATTTTTTGCTTTTTTTTGTGGGGCAATGAGGGTTAAGTGACTTGCCCAGGTTGACACAGCTAGTAAGTGTCAAGTATCTGAGGCCAGCTTTGAACTCAAGTCCTCCTGAATCCAGGACAGGTTCTTTCTCCACTGTGCCACCTAGCTGCCCCTACAATGCTTTTTAATATAAATGGCCATATATGTGAATTTTCACTGTTAAATGTTGTTGGCTGCTGACTTTACATTCAACACATTTGCATACCATAGAGGGAATCTCAGTGTTTCCAAAATTTTAACTAGTGTTAAAACTCAAATTGGTTTTTACCTGCCTAAATTATACAGAAAACTGATTTATGAAACCTATAATGGATGTTTATTATAATTTTACCATGAATTTATGGTTTGATATATCTTAGGACTTTAAAAAAGTAGCTTTTACTCATCATCTATCAGGACTGTTGAAAAAGGAATTCTGAGGGGAATGAGATTGGAATACAACATCAAGAGGGTTAACTGTCAGAATAGGCTAAGGTTAGTGAGGAATAATCAAGATTTTAAAAATATATTTTAGGGGCAGCTAGATGACGCAGTGGATAGAGCACCGGCCCTGGAGTCAGGAGTACCTGAGTTCAAATCCGGCCTCAGACACTTAACACTTACTAGCTGTGTGACACTGGGCAAGTCACTTAACCCCGATTGCCTCACTAAATATATATATATATATATATATATATATATATATATATATATATATATATATAAAAGGTATGATGGAGGCAAAGATAAAATTCAATAAGAGGTAGGGCTGTTTCTTGAGAACATGGGACCATGAGAAGGCAAAATTATGCTACACTAATTAAATTTCTTTTTTTTTTCTACCAAGAAGATCTTTAGAATGAGAAGGATAGAACCAAAATAGATGAGGTAAAAGAAACCCCAGATAATAGAAATAGCTGCTGCCTTTACTGAGTTCAAGTGACAAGTTCTGAGATAATTATGTATATTACAATGTATTAAAAGGACTCTTGGCTATGAATACCACTTTCATTTACTAAAAGTTATAGAGAATAAGAAATGTGCCAAAAGACACAAGTGTAATCCTTAATTTCAAGAAGGTAAAGCTGGCAGATATCTCCAATTATAGCCTGTTGTACTTGACTTAGATTCCTAAAAAATTCTAAAACATGTTATTAAAGGGAAGGTGTGCAAGCACTTAGAAAGGGAAATAGTAATCACTAAGGGTCAGGATTGGATCATTACAAACAAATTATTTCAAACTAACATGATTTCATTTTGTTATTGGGTTATCAGAGTGAGGCAATGCCACCAATATATTATAATTGGATTTTAGAAAGGCAATTAACAGCCTATTATGGCATTTTTCTGGGCAAGATGAAGAAATAAATAGATGAAGAAATAAATGCTAGCTCATGGGAGATAGGATTTAGACTTGTGATTTCATTGGTATAGGGAAGTACTAGGTAAGGAAGTACTCTCCAATAATACAGGGTAATATTTCTCTGCAATTCATATTCTTAGAGAATTGTCTAAAACTGAGAGACATTAAGAAACTTGCCTAGGGTCAAAAAGCCAGTATTTTTCAGAGATAGTACTTTGACCTGGGTATTACTACCTTTAAGGACATCTCTATTCATTATACCATGCTATCCACAGATAATAGTATAATTCGGTAGACTTGGAAGTAATTGAATGATAAGATTGAAAGAGTAGGGATTAATAATCCAAACTCAACCTAGAGAAGTCTCCAAGAGTACAGCAAAGAGTTCTTCTTAGGCCTGTGCTGTTTAACATTTTGTATCAATGACTTGGCTTTAGGCATGCTTCTCCAGATAGCACAAAGTTGGAAAGAATGGCTAATGAAGTAAATGACAGATTCAGGATCAAGAAAGATCTCAGTAGTGTAGAATAATAGGATGGGACTAAGGTGAAATTTGATAGATATTAAAATCCACAGATTAGTTCAAAATGTCAATTATATAGGTAAAATAAGCAGAAACAAGGCTATTTATAGTAGTTTATTGAAAGAACTTGCTATTTTAGTGAGCTTTAGGTTCAATTTGCATCATCATTTTAACATAGCAACTTAATTGGTAACATATGAAAAAAAATTCCCAGCCCCTAGCATATGTCCTAGGAAGCAAAATGTAATAGTTCATATTTTATATTCATTTACCAACTGTCAGCAGTTGGAGATTACTATTTGAAACATTTTTTAAAAATCCAAATTAGGATAAGAATAAATGCTAATAGTTACATAATAAATATTGATCGATTGGTTGATTGACACTTATAAACTGTAGCACATATGGAGGAGTAAATTAAATATGGATAGCAGGCTGGTAACCATGACATATAAAAATCAGCTATATTAATTAGAAATGATCAGTCTGGAGAAGAAAAGACTTTATGATGACATGATATCTTGAAAGGCTGTCATGTGGATGAAAAATTAGAATTGTTTTACTTGCTTCCAAAGGGCATAATTAAGGGCTATGTTTGGATGTTACAGAAAGTAAAATTTCAGTATGATATAATGAAATGATTTCCTAAAAGTAATAGCTTCCCCAAAGGGGAATAGGTTAGATTTCAAGGCAATAATTTCCTTTTAGACAAAGATCTTCAAGCTAAGCTTGGGATGACCATATCAGGCATATTTTAGAGGGGATATTTCTTCATCTATAGGTTGAACAAGAATATATCTAAGCTCCCTTCTAATTCTGAGATTTTATGATTCTATCTTGGGTTTTGCCTTTTTTTTGGAGGCAATTGAGGTTAAGTGACTTGCCCAGGGTCACACAGCCAGTAAGTGTTAAGTGTCTGAGGCCGGATTTGAACTCAGGTCCTCCTGACTCCAGGGCCGGTGCTCTATCTACTGTACCATCTTGCTGCCCCAGGGTTTTGCCTTTTTAAACTATAATCACATTATTAATGCTTTCCTATTGCTACTTAGGGACATATACATAGAGTAATTCATTTTCAAAGGACCCATATTAAAGGAGATATTCTAAATGCTTGGGTGTTAAGTTTGATAACAGCAAGCTGTTATTTGCTTTAATGTCTCAGAAACTAACTTATTCATTTATTAGCCAAGATAAACTGATATTTTCAGTTAGTGTGCCCTTTGCCTAAGTCATGATGTACAAATCAGTTTCCAATGTTCCATATAGATAGATAGATATAAACTAATGACCATCAATGAATTTAAAATGAGTGGTTTGTACTTCTGCTCACAGCTCAGTTTCCAGACTAATGGACTATTTACCTATCTTCCCTGAAGTTCTTTGTGTATGTAGAGTACTTATAAGACAAAACAAAACAAAACAAAAAAACCTTACCATCAATCTTGTTATAAAGATTCAACCAAATCATAGTTTATAATATCACTAGGCTCTCATCAGTTTTAAAAAAATTATTCATTCGCTTATTAATCCAAGAAACATTTATTAAGCATGTCCTGAATATAAGATTCTGAACTAAAAAATGTAGATATTATCCAAGAAGATGATAACACTATGAACAATATATACAGACTCAAGAATATGTTGACTATTGATGGTCACTAGCTAGAATAGTACCTTCTAATTAGCAGCAATGTAGAGACATTAAAATAGTAGAAACAAGTAATGATCAGATGTAAGAACTTAAAGGGATCTTTCATCAGATGTCAGATCTGGAAAGGACTTTAGCACCATCTGGTCCAACTCTCTCAATTTTGAAGAGCAAGAAATTGGGGGGTAAGTAAAAAGGAATAAGAAGAAAGCTTTCTTAAAATTAACATTTTAAGAGATTAATAAGATGACCATCTTTCATGATCAGAATCATTTAATCATCTGTTAAATCTTAAATTTGTTTTCATATTGTTGTCTCTTGCGGGTTATCCTACAAGAATGGTTAACATTGATTTTATAGGGAGACCATATAGGCGAGATGGAATTATGCTGGGAAAAAAAAATATTTTGTCATGTTTGGCTTTCTAAGGACCATTAAGATACTTCAAGCTGAATTAGTCTTTCTGATGCCTTCTGCATCTCATGCCTTTGTAGATCAACCCTGATAAAATGGAATAACAGAATTATCTATGAGTCTCACCCCACTGAATACTTATTTAGGGCTGTACTAATTATTATTTAATATTAGAGGCACTTAAATGGTGACATTAAGATTTGAAATTTTTCCAAAAAGTAGAATTTATATTGAATGTATGTGTGTTTTTCATAAGAATTGTGTTAATATTAGTTTTCAGTGAAATCCCATAATTAATGAAAAAGACTCCTCTTGAGAAAGCCACCAACATCTAGAAGATTCAAACAAATAACAGCTTTGCTTTGGAGGTCAGAGACTATCTTTCTAATTTGTTGTCAGGATAAGCAAGTTCTGAATAAACATTTTTGACGAGGCTAATACCTTAATTTTAAAGCAGTAAATGAAGAAACACTAGGGAATATGAAGTAGTCCCATTGACAGTGTCTCTTCTCCATTTTCATAGGTTCAACTTTCCAGTTTACTTTGATGATGTAAAGTTGACTTAAGGATGAGTCTTTGAATTTTGATATATGTAATAATGATGTGCAATCCTCCTTATAAGGCTCTCCATTATAACACCTTGTCTCACAGAGGCATTATTTCCACTTCTGTCTACAAAATGCCTAAGACCTCCTTGAATGAAACAACATTTTACAATATCCAAAAGTTTGGTTTTTAGGCAAATGTAGATTAAGCACATTGCCATTCTGAGAATAAAAGTCACAAAGTAAATTAGAGGTTCATTTAATCCTCTCAGTGGAGTAATGGAATCAGAAATTTATATGTTAAAAATATCATCATGTATATACATATATATGTATTAGTAGAGAACAAATCACTTAATTTTATTTATAGCTAAAACTGTTCTGGTATACAAACCTGGAGTTTTAGTAACTGTTTCATTAACTTCTCTCACTCCTTTACCTACAAGTAAAAAGACAAGTTATCACTTTTAAGAACATACGTATTTTTGAATATTGTTGAAATAATGCTCAGGTGAAGCAAGTCTCCTTTCTCCAGATTGGATAAATTTATGAAATAATTAAAGTCTAAAACATGTTATTTTCTTAAACCCAGAATTTTACTTTTTTAGAGCAGGGCAAAAAAAGAAGTGAATTTAAAGGAAATAGATAAACTCTGATCCAAAGGATAGTGCTTCTATTTAAGTGAGAGTGCTACAACAGAGAGCCTTGTAATGAGGATGGCTTACACAAGACACTTTACCAAAAATGTGTGCCCCAAACTAAATCAAATTTAGAATATGAAATTTATTTTGAAAAAATGGCACAAAAAGACATAAAAATGAATTTACACATGAATGACTAAGGAAACTAAATTTTGTCCTTGAACATTTAGTATGGACTCTCAGGTTAGCTTAATTTAAAATCTCCTGCCTTTTATTACTTTCTATTAAAATGTGTCATGGCTTTTTCAGTGTCCCGTTTCTTATTCTTAGAAGATAAAGGTAAAAGCAACACAAGACTTTTGGACAACTCCTATCTTGGGCATTAGTAACAGGCCCCAGGAATCTCAACATAAAGCCATAGATTTAATTTAATTCTAAAATATTTACTTATATGGTTCAGTATTCCAGATACATACACTTTAAAATTTAGTTGAAAACTCAAAGGTTTAGTTGTCATTGAGGTTTGACCCAGAATTGTTTTTTTTTCTTTTCTATTCTGGGAAAACAAAATTTTCCTGGTAATTAATAATTTTCCTACTAATTGCTTTTGTGATTTAAAATAGCAAAAGTCACGTCAAGAGTACATAAATTCAATGTCTCCCACTGAAACAGCTTGAGTGATCAATACTTACAAAGTTTTCTTTAAGCATATGCTCAGGCTCTTGGTGAATTTTGTCCATTTTAACTTAGAAAAATAAATGCTTTCCTAAACATACATTATTATAATTTACCTGGTAGAATGACTCTCTTCAACAAAATATCCTTTCTTCTTTATTTGAAATAGAGCAAATGATTAGATTAATACATACACTTAACCCATGCTCTTATTTTGTTAAATCAGCATATATAAATATATATATATTTCCCCCCTCTTTAATTATTAATGTATAATAGATTCCCTGGTATGTTTGATTTTGTCACAGATGTGGAAGCTATTTTGAATCCTACTTTTTTCCTTAGAAAATTACTTTTACTCCATGATTAATGACTTACTTTTACAAACAGGTGATTTCCCTGTCCATTTCATATCTGGTTTACATGTCCGGTGCTCAGATCCACCCGCAAGAAAAAATCCAGGATGACAGGTATATACTAAAGTATAACCAAAAGTAGGAAGATCTATTGCTCTCACATCTGCATGGGCTGGTGTCTCAGGTTGTCTGCATGCATGAGCTGCAATAAGTTTAAGATTATTAGAAAGCACTAAGGCAGGAGTTATACTATAGCACATTAAAGATGATGAACTTTTAAGAATTAAGAAGATTTTCCTAAAGATACACAGAGAACTTGGAATTATTTTTTTTTACTACAAATCTACAGCAAATTCATTTTTCACTAAAAATAAACCTGAGAAGCATTTGATAACTAGCAAGAATTTGTTTTGTAAAGACCAAATCCATGAATCATGGACTACTGGGCCATGAAAATTAAGGTGAGTTGTATGTCATAAGTGTTTAATAACAAAGAATGTGACATCCCAGATTGATACAATTGACGCTGTAGAGACTATGTAGGCAATTGCAACAAACAGGATCACTTTTTTTCTTTTCTTTTTTTGGGGGGGAGGGGAGTTAAGTGACTTGCCCAGGGTCACACAGCTAGTAAGTGTCAAGTGTCTGAGGCCAGATTTGAACTCAGGCCCTCTTGAACCCAAGACCAGTGCTTCATCCACTGTGCCACCTAGTTGCCACAAACAGTATCACTTCTGAAATCTACCCAGTAATGTGATGAAAATTTTTAAAAATTGAATTATTGAATTGGATTTTTCACATTTAATATAGTTAAATGTCATTTTGGTTTTAGAAATTCATTTGAATTTATTTATTGTTTATGTACACGTATACTAATCATTTTTGTGTTGAAGTGGTAATAGGTAAATTGGATCCTGTATTTACTGTGGGAAGAACTATAAAACTTCAAAATTGAAGTTAAAAATGAAAATTTAAAGGCTTCTTTATTGTCATCTTCTACACACCAGAAGACTAGAAAAACCGATGGGAAAGCTAGGTAGTGGGGGATAATATGGGGTCTGAAACCTGGCTTTGCCATTTACTACATCTATGACAAGCCAAGTCTGTGCCTCAGTCTCCACAGCTATATAATGAGAAGGCTTAGAGTCAATAGTTTCCTAAGGTCCTTTCTATCTCTAAACCTATGATGCCTTCTTTCCCTTTCTGGTTATATACTGATGATATTGATTTTTCCAGTAACACGGGCTTGAACTTTGGATTCCTATTTAACTTCTTCTCTGTTCCTCATTGTCCACTTCCAGTTGGTTACTATTAATTCTGCCTCCACAAAATTTCTTGTATATATCTGTCCTTTGCCATTCACTTACATTGCCACCCCAACTCTTTTAGTCTCTCATTACTTGTTAACTAGACTATTGCATAGAATCTTAGGATTTTAAAGTTAATATACCTATTCTCAGTCTCTCCCCTCTTTCATTTAGCCTTCAAAGTTCAAAACTAAATAAAAAAAAAAACAAAAAACATTTTGACGTAAAAGTCTGTCACTCTCTTGTTCAGAAATCTTCAGCGGCTCCCTATTGTTTCAATAGGATAAAAATCTGCATGCTCAAATATGCCCTCCTCCTTCCCCACCCCCTACCCAACCAATCTTGCTCCTTCATAGATATATTTCAACTACCTCCTTAATTTCATTCACTCTATGTCCCAATTTCTTGACCTCAGTTTTCCTTCTCCTATATTCAGAAATGCACTAACTGTATCCCTAGTCTATAAATCATTCTCTTCATTCCCATTATAGGTTTTGAAGCAGAAAATGACCATTTGTTAGGGATATTAAAATGTGGAATCTTTTGAGTTGGAGTAAAATGGATAAAGAGGTCTCTTTCAACTCTCAAATTCTATGATTTTTCCTCTAATATATCCATGAATGCTCTCAGTTGAAAGTGAACTCTCCTCCTTTAAATTTTAAGAGCACTTAAAAATCTGTTTTCCTAATCACTTTGTATTTTTATCATACTTAATGTATTTTTAAACATATATTTTCAGTATGAGATTGTAAGCTCCTAGAGACAGAGATTTTGTTTGTGGTTTGTTTTGTTTTTTCAAATTTTTGGATTCTGAACACCTACCAAAGAACCTTGTGCAAGTAGATGTTTGACAGATATTTGGCAAATTGAACACTGAGGGATGCACATACAACATAATAACAATATGCAGATATTATACTTATCCTTGGACAGTAAACACTTGAAGGAAATGGGCTATTTAATGCACCTTCCCTTTACTTAGGGGGAAAAATATAACAATTGCACTTTATTACCTTAGAAGTACAACTTATTATACGTATAATTCCACTAAGGTAGACACCTGCTTTTTAATAACATAATTCATACTTACGAATGCATTCAGTCTGTATGCCACTCCATGTTAAATTAGCAAGGCAAGAGCGTGTTGTAGAGCCCTGAATGTGGTAACCCTTTCTGCATCGGAAAAAGACAGTGCTTCCGACCTGTTGAGAAAACCAAAGAAAAGCCTCAGTGAAAAAGAAAACTTTAATTTAAAAACTACGATTAATACTCAAATACTAATCAACAGTGATATTATATATAACAAATTATGTATTATTTATACAATGATATATCATATATACAATTTTCATTGTATATATTTTTTATTTTACTATTCAAGCCATTATCAGATTTATTCTGTATAAACTTGGTCAGGTATCATTACAGAAGAGATTACTAGATTTCTAAATTACCACCCCAAATGAGTTGAGACATTATAATTTAGGAGTTTATTTAAGGGGGCTAAAAATTAAGTCTCCTTATTTTAAAGTAGCAATTATCTTTAATTATTTCAATTTTGTGTGTGAGAAAGTATGTATGAAATACAATTATTCGAAGAATGACATTACACAATTTATAAATAATATATTCTTTTTAAAAGTTTTACTATCTTCCTACTGTTGTTAATAGTCCTAATTTATTTTTGTGGTTCAAAATTATACTTTTTTAGATAAAGTCTTTTTATCATTCTGGCTTGCCTTCTATCCTATCTAGTTCTGTGTTAAGCAGGTTTCAGGCACTAATTAATGCTCAGTTATGTTTGTTATCTCTAACAGATAATAACAATGAAAAAGCAAAAAAGAAATGTTACTTCTTATGAAAACAAAGTGGGTAGATTAAGAGTTCAGTTGACCAGGAGATATACTGACAGGAAACCTACACTCCCATCATTTCCTACCACTGAATCCCTAAGTCCTCCTTCCATTATTTCTATTTTCCCCCTAGCCCACTTTCTTCTTTTTATCTTAGAATCAATTTCTTCCTTATCTTTTCTTCCCTCTCAGTTTCTTTCCTACTTCTTACATGAAAATTTCTGTCCTTACTCTTCCCCCTAACATCCTACCACAAACGCCTTCCCTGCTGCCTAAGCCGTGGAGAATTAGAGTCACAAGAGAAGTACTATAATGGAAATAGTACTGGACTTGGAGTCAGGAAAGACATGGGTTCAAGGTCTGATTTTTATATTCACTTAATATGTGACCCTGGGCAAGTCATTTAATATGTCTGAGCTCCAGCTTCCTTATCTATACAATGGAAATAGTAATATTCCCAGACTGGTTGTTAAAGATAATATAAAAGCCTTTCCCCAGTGCTTAGTAAAAATCTCTTATTCTTACTGCATGAAATATCTCTTGGATCTGATAAATAAACCTTCTGTCTTACCCAGCTGGGAACCAGGCTAACACCATTTCCTGTATTCTCCTCACCTTGGTCTCACTTTCCACCCATTTCCACCTCATTAGAAACTGAGATTCTGCTCCTAGATACACCCTTATCTGATAGGTGAATCTTTTTGTTTTTCATTTCTAACCAGGAACCAATCGACTAAAACAACTTCATACAGTCTGCTTGTAAGGCCTCTGACTTGGTACCTTTCCCACCTCCCTGCTTTCTAGAATTCTTTTATACACCGTTTTCCTCCATTAGAAGGTAAACTCCTTGATGATAGGGACTATTGTTGGCTTTTACATGTATTCCCAGAATTTAACATAGTACCTGACATAGTAAGTGCTTAATAAATATTTTAGCTAGCTAGCTGTCTCTCTAAAGGCTGAGTGTGAAGAGATGAAAGAGTACTTGATGTTGCTAGAGCAGGGGGAATTGTGTTCCTGAAATCCTAACTGAGAATCTGAATCTGTTTTCCCATACTTATACATAGTGGTTAGGTTTTATACTAAGAATTGCATGGTAATATGCTTTAGATACATAAATAGTACATATTCATAATAATGATATATTGATAATTATTGGCTTGTGAACCCAACCACAATGCAGTTAATTCAACTGATATTTATTAAACACTTATGTACAAGACAATGTACTTGGTTTGAGGGATAAAGATGGAAATGACGTAGTCTCTTCTTGCTTTTAGGAGTTGACAATATAATCTAAATTTTCTTTCTATGGGAAAATGCACCCTAAGTTTCAAACAAGTGTCTTGCAAACAAATGGGAAACCATAGGGAATCAGACATGTGTACACATTTATGTTCACACAAACATATGTGTGTATGTATGTATGTAGGAAGGGTGAGTATAGATATAGATATATCTCAGTACTTTGTTCTATCTTTTTATCTCTCCTTCTGCCTCCTTGTTACAAAGTTATTGTTTTCATAGTGGCCTCTAGTCACTTTACTCCTCTCCATTCACAGTCCTTCCTCAGACTCTGTCTGGCTTCATGTTCCTCTGTAGTCTTGTCCCTATAGTTAAACATGTATTCCTCAGCTCATCTCAACTCCACTCAGGCCTAAGTTCAATGTGGGCTTTGAGTTTCCCAGGTGGCAAATGTCAGAGCTAGTATTCTAGCTAATTTTATTGGCTAACACATTAAGTATTGCTTATCCTTCACCTGTAATAAACTCTTCTTTTATTGGATAACTACTCTTTTCCTAAGAGGTAAGAGTTTTTAGAAAAAAAAATAGTCTCTGGAATTCTGATATCCTGGGTCTACCTCCTTGAACTGATCCTTGGTTTTCTTACCCTTCACTTTATTTTCTCACTCATGATACTATTTTTTTTTTCTTGATTCATGACTTACCTGGCTAGCTGTTCCTTCCTTATCTCCTTATCAGGATAATAGTGTTTCCTAAGACTCTCCAGTCCTATATTCTCTTTTCCTCTTCTCTCCCTTCTCTTACCTTCACCTCCCCTTCCATTTTCTTCTCTTCTATTTTAATCTGTATATCCGTTTCCCTACCCCATCAAAGGCCATTAAAGTACCATTTCTATGTAGGTAATTCCCATATCTACATATCACACCTTTACCTATACTTTGAGCTTCATCTATATCTATCACATTACTGTCTACTTAATTGGCCCCTAAGTATCTCAAATGCAACATGTCTCAAGAATTCACTATTCTTTTATTAAACATTATTAGCTTCCTTTTTTCTGTTGAGGCCACCACCATTCTTTTAGTAACCTCCATTCACAACATTGGAGTCATGTAAGCTCTTCCCTCTCTTTTAGCCCCTTATCCAACAGATTACTAAATCTAATCAATGTCACTTAATTATTTCTTTCACATTCATTTCCTTCTCTACATTGAAACGACTACCACCCTAGTTCAGTACCCCATTGCTCCTCAAAATGACCACTGTAACAGTGTTTTCATTGGTCTCTTTGTTTCTAATCTTTCCTTTTTCCAGTCCATCTGACACAAAGCTGCTAAATTATATTAATGAAGCAGAGGGATGATCAGGTCAATCTTCCTTACATACTGAGTTTTGACCAAACTGGTCTACATGCATTTTCTCATGAAAGACATTTTATCTCTGACCTTCATACTTTCACACAGACTGTCCCCTATGATTGAAATGTTCTTACTCAAATCTGGTTCTTGGAAACATTGGGTCTTTGAAGGAACTAGCTCAAGTGCCACCTCTTATACAAGATTTTTCTTGTTACTCTCATTTATCAGTGTCCTCAAACCCCCTTCCCAATTACCTTGTATACACATGATATTTATCTGTATTCATGCTATTTCTCCACATTTGAATGCAGTCTCTTTGAGGGTGAGAGATGTTTCATTTTATTCTTTGTATCCTTAGCACAGTATCTAGCACATAGTAGGTACTTAATAAATGCTGATTCAATTGTCCTGATTAAGTATATTTTAACTACCAAGTCATTCTTAAATTGAAGCAAACCAAAAAAAAAATTATATATACCTCATAACCTCTAGAGCTGTTCTGCATTCCAAAATGTGGGGTGCCAGGATCTGTACAGGTATTGTGAGCTGGATCTAAAATTCAGAGTTGAAAAATATCATCAAATAAAGTTATATAAGGTTTTAGAAATTCTGCCTTTGCCAGTGTATACAATATAACTATTTCTTACTGAAATAATACTTCTCAGAGGGAAAAAAATTTAACTCAAGTAAAATGAAAGCAAAACTATGTTCACCTTTCCTTTAAATTTCATTCATTACTTAGTACTATTTGGTCAGACTGTAAATTGATTGTCTGCACTGAAGAGTTACTTGAATTACACATATGGCTTTAAGGAAAACAAATTCATATCTTAGCAGAAAGTAATATGAAAATCATAGAGGAAATATTAGGAAGGGGTAGTCCAACCTCACTCTCTTCTTTCTATGCTGAGCCATAAATTAGTGATTCTTAAAATAATAATATTATTATACTTCAATATTTTAATGGAGCCATGATCTCACCAATATTGTTATTTACTTCAGGGGTGTAACTATATATACTTTTCTTTTCAATAACATTTTTCCCCACATACTCCCATGAATCCTCCATAATGGGAAGTCTTCATGTATAGATAATCTGGATGAATATTTTAGTAATTTTTAAAACTAATTAGTATGATGCTATATTTAGTAAGTCTACATTATTTGTCCCTTTATATAGACCCTATTATAATTTGAATAGCATTTATGTTTTCCTCTTCCTTCTTCCTCAAGACTTCATAAATGACAACAAGGAAAATAATAAAGGTTTCAGGACTGAAGCAGATGGGAGCCCAACATGTGACATTATCCCCAAATGTTGCACTTAAGCAATCAAAAGACCTTTCAGCTTCATCATTACTTATATTCTACAGCTGCTAATGGGAAAATGGAAGAGAAAAAGTCTTTGAAATAAAGCATCAACTAACCTCTTGGGGAAAAACAAATTCAGCCCTGACATACTTAAAACAGCAACAATTAAAACCAAGTGAAAGCAAACGCTTCTAACTTTAGAAAAGCTAGATCTTCAATGAGATTGTTTCTGCTCCAGAAAAAAAAAATTATTATTATTTTTTATAAAGGAAGTACTCTTCAATGGCTTATAATATCTAAGATCTTTAAGTGTTTACTAGAGAAGTACATGTTGTTATTTACTAGTGTGAACAGAAATATATATGAACCAAATATATATATATATATATATACATATATATATATATATACACACACACACACACACACATGTTTGTATATATGTATTTTGTGATGAAATAATGGGATTTCACAGATACTCAAAGACCCACCTGGAGATTAATCTAAACTGATTGAATCAAGTGAGAGTTAACTGGGTTGTAATCACACCTGGCTAGCCCTGAAGAAGGTATTGTTCCCAGAAGCTAGACTGTGAACTCAACTTGAGAACACCTTCAAAGCCAATGGATTTGGATGATGCCAACCAATCAGCTTGAAGCAGCATGTAAGGACCGCCTCTGTTCCAGACCTATAAAAAGCTTCCACAATCAGCTTGCTAGAGAGTTCTTGATTAAAGCAGGCTCATGGAGGAGGACTTCAGGAAGAATCCAACCAGGCTGGAACTCTAGGCTAGATAGGACTTCTTTTTTCTTAACTTTCTGAACTCCTTGTAAATATCTGTATGCTTTAATAAATGTTTAATGCCCAAGGACTGCTGCTAAAGCTTCTAATTTAAGGTGACCACAATTTAGATTTTAAACATCACAATTTGTACATGTCTATACAAATATATGTATATATGTATGTGTGCATTTTATTTATGTATGTATATATACCATAGATATAGATAACTCCTATATCTCCATATATAGCCTTTACCTATATCTTGAGCTTCATCTATATCTATCACATTACTGTCTACAGAATATCTCTACTCGATTGGCCCATATATAGATACACACACACACATATATGTATATATGTGTGTGTATATAACAAAATATAAATATAAAAAATATAAAAAAATAAATATAAAAAATAGACTAACAAGTCAAGGAATAAAGAAGTTTTCACTTTCTGCAAAAGCAAAGACAATTTAGTCAAATACATCAAGAATTGTAATTATTAGCATCACTTTGATTATGAGGTATGGAGGATAGATGAGGAAGGGGAAGATAAAAATTCTTGAGAAGAGAGACATTCTGATTTTTTAGCATATATCTCCCTCTCTGAGGGTGCTCCTTAGTTAGTCTAGATGATGAGCAATAAGGAGGGAATGGAGAGAGGAAGGTTCTGGAAAGTGAGGACAATGTAGCAAAGTAATCAGTAGGCCCTTAGGTTCCCCAAATTGATGCATTATAGTCATAACCCCAATCAAAATAGTATGGTACCTAGAAGCCACCACCTCAATGTCAAAGAAAACCAATCCATGAGATTAAATGATTACAACACAATATAACTAATGACTAGACTAGGGTACAACCTGATATGGTATATGAAATTTATTTGTCAAAAAATAACACAGATTTTATTAATTCATTATTACCAATACAAGTGGGTTGTATTCCACTCCAAGTGCCATCTGCTTGGCAGACTCTTCTTGAAGAGCCTATCAATATAAAAGGAGATTTGCACTGGAAAGAGACTTCAGATGTGTAGATGAAGCTTTTACCACTAATCCTTCCCTCAGCAGGAGTGCCAGGATCACCACAGAATACAGCTAGTGAAAGAAAAAAAATCAACCAGATAAGTGGGGAAAGCACTTGGGGAATTAAAACAAAATTTAAACCTGTTAATTTAAACCTGCTAAAATAAACATGTTAATGTTAATCATTAAACTACAAACATTAGTTTATAGTCCCAACAGACTAGAATGGGACCAAAAGAACACTTACACTAGAAACCATAGCCTAATATCAGACTGCCTAATTTACTTGTGGACAGTTAAATATAGCTCACAAAATTTAATGTAAGCTTTATGTGTTCCTACTTTTCACAAAAGGCTATGGAAAGTGTCATTTATGTCCTAATTAAAGGATATTCTCATTTCTTAATATGCAGTACTCTACAACCATTTGCCAGAGAGTACTCAATTAGTCCTCAACGACCAGAGCACTGAATTCTAAGCCTCTCGATACCAGGACAAGATGGAAGGATTTGGGAATAGTACATTTGTAATATTGTATAGAATAAGAATCTCATGCAGAAGACACTGGGTGAAATTAAGATGTGCTTCTCTAAATAACTTACGCAGACACTGTGGAACATCACCTCTCCACACGCCCTGTCCTTCACAGGAAAGGATTGCTGAACTGGAAAGCTGATAGCCCTCAGCACAACTATAGCTTATGCTGGCCCCCCAACGGTAATCCGTTCCCTCCACTTTTCCATATTGAACTTGAGGGGGTTGACCACACATGACAGCTATTTCAAGAAGACAAATAACATTCAGTGTTACACAGCCTTTACCTCATATAAAACATTCAAATTACTTCACATTCTAATTCAAACTCATATGGCACTTAATGTATATCTTTTGATGATAACAACTAAGGAAATATTAAAAATCAGTGCTGGTTAACTATTAGGTGAGTTTTTATTACTTCTAAGAGAGGGATATACTATTACCTACATTTGGGAAAACCCCAAATACTCTCTCTTTCTCTCTCTCTCTCTCTCTCTCTCTCTCTCTCTCTCTCTCTCTCTCTCTCTCTCTCTCTCACACACACACACACACACACACACACACACACACACACACACACTATAACTTTTGTTTTAGAGATTTCTCTAGAAATACACTCTAGCATAGAGAAAGATCCAGAGAAAGAAACTTATTTTTTGGAAGGGGAAAAGGGGAGGGGGGGAATGATCAAACCTAAATCATATAATCCCAAACTTAATTTAGGGGATGGGGGCTATGCTATAAGATATGTGTCTCATCTATATCAGTCTAATTTTCTGATTTATTGTCACCATATCATAAAATGAAACAATACCTTCCTTGTAAAGGTAGCAATGAAAACCAACCAAACAAACAAAAATCCTCAGTGACTTTGGGAATCTTATATTTCTTTTAAAGGTAACAAATGCAACAAGTAATCTATTATTTGTTTATTTATTTATATATTCAAAATTAATTTTAAAGCCATGCAAAAACAAAAAGAAGTTTGGAAATTCAAAACATGGATTTTCCAAAAATTTTGGTGCTTTATAGTCATGCTTTATCATTAATACTAAAGTTGTTTTACCTTCATAATGCTATGTAGCTATTCCTTTTCCATAACTACACTTGTATATATGATGACAACAGAAACACACTAGCGGGTGCCCACAAGTGTGTACATGCGTATATGCACACAAGTGTGTATATGCATACACACACACACACACACACACACACACACACACACTTCCCTTGTATAAGCATATCCTCCCTGGAAGAGAGGACTTGAAGCAATAGCATTTCTAAGCAAAAAGCCCGAAGGATTTACAGGCTTGTGGGTGAGAAGCGATTTTATTTCAATTGAAAGTTTGACTAGCATGTATTTTTGCCATGAGATTGTCATATACCTCTATCTAGTTGATTTATTCTTTGTAAAAATGTTTCTTTTTTAATTGGCTATACCAGGGCTTCTTAAACTTTTTCCACTTGCAAACCCTTTTCACCTAAGAAATTTTTACATGACCACGGATATATAGGTATACAAAGCAAACATTTACTGCCAAATTTTTCATGACCTCCACATTCGGTTTAAGAAGCTTTAGGATAGACATAGTTGAAGACAAAAACTGTTACTATTCTAGCTTTCTCAGTGACACATTATAAATAATAAGGAAAAAGTTCCATTGGGGACTGTTATTTGAACACTTGTAAAAGTTTAAAAAAAAATACAGACCTTTGCAGACAGGTTTGCTCTGATTCCAAGTACTCTCTTTTGTGCATCTGATTGTGGAAGCACTAGTGGGTTCCATCAGATATCCTGGATTACATTGATAGCTCACAGTTTTATTAAAAGTAAAGTCATTTCCAAACTGAATGCCATTTGCCAAGGTACCTGGATCTCCACAACTTATAACTATAAGGGAACACCAAAAGCATTTTTTGTAATATCTTTTTTTAAAAGCAAAAATATTTAAAACTTTTATTAAATAAATGTGGTCTATTTTCAGATTATTTCCTTTGAAGTGTTATGAAAAGTGGGAAAACATATATATACATATATTCATACATATATATGGTAGGCCTCCATCAGTTGCGGACGACCATGGATCAGCACCTTGAAGAGCTACAGGCCACAGTGTGGCTGTGCAGTCCGATACAGGAGCCAGTAACTGCTGCATCCCGTGTTGTATCTACCCCAGGTGGAGTAACTGGAGTGTCCTCTCCAGGGCGCTAGCCTGGGTGAATCAATTGGAAAACAAGCTGTTGCCCATGCAGCAGGTTTTCCCTTTCCGCGACATTGGTGGATGCAAAGGAGAGGCAGAGCCAATACAGTTTGGCACCAGTGCCACCGTAGGAGTTGCCAGAGGGATGTGATGTCCAATATCCAACTGCCTAACGGACTCTGACTCCTGATTTTTTGGGGGCAATGAGGGTTAAATGACTTGCCCAAGGTCACACAACTAGTAAATGTCAAGTGTCTGAGGCTGGATTTGAACTCAGGTACTACTGAATCCAGGGCCAGTGCTCTATCCACTGCGCCACCTAGGTGCCCCCTAGACCATATTTTATTTTATATTATATTTTTATATTTTATATTATATTTTGCTGTATAAGGTTTGAAAATTAGGACTGGATCTATACTTTTAGAGGTTCTTCACTATTGGTGACAGATTGCCCCTTAAACCTGGATCTATGTCTTTGTCTAGTCTCTGTTCTAAGATATATCACAACCACACACAGTAACTGATTGAGGTTATAACTGCTGCAGGCAGCAGCCACAATTCAGAATGTTTTGCTCCATGAAAAGCTAAGTTGTTTGTATGAGCAGGAATCTGGGACACTCATCTCAGTAATACCATCCTCACATCAATCAGCCCAGTTTGCCACAAAAGTTAACTTTGGAGATACACTTATAAATTTGTTATGTTTATTTTAAAGATGTAAGATCTTAAACAGGTTAATGAATACAAATTTTTGAATTAAAAAAAGTTTTTTCTCCTCTCCTCCACCCTTCCATTTAAGAAATGAAACTGTGGAAGAAATTCTGTGAAAGTCAATAGACCTTTTATTAAATAGCCATTTATTAAGATTAATCATACTATTCTTAAGTCTACTGGATAAGTAAGGGCCTCACCTGTACAGTCAGGAGCGGTACCAGTCCACGTCCCATTGGCTGTGCAATGGCGAGTTGTCAGCCCTGAAGTCTTGTAACCTTCCCAACAGGCATAGATAACTGAGCTGGAGAAGAGGATTCCATCACTGTTTATTATCATGCCATTGGCTGGGGTGCCAGGATTTCCACAAGACACGGCTATCAGGAAAAAGGACACTCAAAATCAGTTAAGTCATTACAGATGCTGGGACTTTAATAGACCATGTTTTTAGCCTCAAACCTCCAGTAGCATGACTACACTGTGAACCTGAGATGTATCTATGGATTAGAGTCTCACTCATTTCATTAAGGAATTGCAAATGCGAAAAATAAGTGTTCTCACACTATAGTTCCTGAAATGTATTTTTAAAAGAAAACTTAAATATATGAGAAAATGTACTTTTTTGAGATTACAATGACAGTTTGTAATTATTTTACATATTAAAGTTAATGTATTACTACAGTAGACAGAACACTGAATTTGGAGTTTAGTACCTAGGTTCTAATGCTATATTAACACATATTACCTACCTTAGTGAACTTAGGCAAATCACTTAAAACTGTCAGCCCCAATTCCCATCTCTAAAATCAGGGGGCTGGATTAATGGTTGTTTAGGGACCTTCCAGCTAAAATCTATAATTCAATTGAGTAGAAATAAAATATAACTAATGTAAGGACACAATTAAGCAGAGTTTTTTTTTTTTTTAATCATGCAGTCTTGTGGAAATTATTTGTTGTCCTTGGATTAGAGATACCTGCAGCTTTCTCTAAATGGTTACTCTAACCCTGCTGCTTTAGAGCAAATAGATAATTCAACAATTTAACATTTGACAACTGTTAAAATGTCTGGTTAACTCCTCTCTATTACTCTTGAACAGTAAATTTTTTCCTACCCCAATAATCACTCCTATCATCAGGAGAAAGAAATGACAAACCACTCCAGTATCCTGATGCCTAGAAAACCCCCAAAGAGTTGGACAGAACGGAAAATTGAATAAATAACAATCAGCTTAATGACAAATATTCTCTGCCAACCTCCCCTTTTATCTATGTTTGATTTCTCTTTCCTTTACCTCTCCTGTGAAAGATGTTAAATTCTTTATCCTAAATTGTAACAGAAAACTGCTAAGTGTATCTAAAAGATTTTGAAAACCATATGTGTACCCTAGGAAGTTAAAATTGCTAACACTGAGTAATCTTTCTGAACACATTAATTTTTGTTGTTGTTGTTGTTGTTCAGTTTAGTAACTCAAGTTATTTGACCTCTCTTTAATGGATCCAGCCAGTAGGTAATATTATCCTTGGGTGTTCCAGGGACTCAGGATGAGAAATTAACCCACACTACAATTGAGTACAGTTCAATTTAACCAACATGTATTAATAAACCTTTATAATGTGACCACCACTGTGAAAATCAACTGTAATATAAAGACAAAGATTGTTGTTGTTGTTTGTCCTTCTTTAATGAAGAGAACTAGGACATCAGAATGATGTCATGACTTGCAATGAACTGGGTTTAAGTAAGGGAGAGCTGTGCAAGTTCACCAACCTCACCCTCTCCTCCAGAAGCATCTGGGTCCATTTGAAAGATATATATCAGGACAACTGGAGATGGGTCCAGATGTTTTAGGCAATTGGAGTTAAGTGTCTTGCCTAGGGGTCACACAGTAAGTGTCTGAGGTAAGATTTGAACTCAGGTCTGCCTGACTCCATCCCAGTACTCTATCCGCTGTGCCACCTAGCTATCCCTTAAAGACAAAAAGTAAACAGTTCCTCAAGGTGCTTACATTCATCTGTTACTATTAACAAAGGTATAACTTTATTAATGAAGGAGATGGATTTCTGAAAATCTGGATATCAATTAGACCATATTTTATTTTATTTTATTTTTGTTTGTTTTTCTGTGGGGCAATGAGGGCTAACTGACTTGCCCAGGGTCACATAGCTAGTATCAACTGTCTGAGGCTGGATCTGAACTCAGGTCCTCCTGACTCCAGAGCCAGTGCTCTAATCCACTGCACCACCTCGCTGCCCCCTAGACCATAATTTTAAATGGACCAGAGGTATCTGCCATTTATTTGTTGTTGTTCAGTCATTTCAGTTGTATCTAACTCTACATGTCATGACTTTACCTCATTTGAAATTTTCTTGGTAAAGATACTGGAGTGGTTTGCCATTTACTTCTCCAGCTCATTTTACAGATGAGAAAATTGAGGCAATCCGACTTAAGTGAGTAGCTCAGGATCACACATCTGGTGTTTGAGGTCACATTTGACCTGATTTCAGGTCTTGCACTCAATTCACTATAGCTCCTACCTCCCCTATTTTCTATTTATAGGAACCCTAAAACTACAGGATTTAGAACTGGTAGAGCCTTTAGAGATTATTTGGTTCAAGCCTTTCATTTTATACATTAGAAAACTAAGACCCAGAGAAGTCAATTCAATTCACTGTTTATTAAATAAGAAGTGTCAGACAATGGGAATGTGAAAGGAGAAGGGGAAGAAAATAAGCATTTACATAGCACCTACTACGTGCCAGGCACGTAGGATTACGTGTTAGTTACAAATTATCTCATTTGATCCTCACAAAAACACTGCAGGATAGGTTGTGTTATAATCCCCATTTTACGGTTGAGCAAACTGAGGCAAGCAGATTAAGTGACTTGCCCAGGGTTACATAGCTAGTAAATATTTGAGACTGGATTTAAACTCAGGTCTTCCTGATTCCAGGCCTAGCCCTCTACTTTGTCCTTGAGCATAATGAAACAATTTCCTTAAGATATTTATATTCTAATATATGCGTGGATAAGTAAATACAATATTTCCACCAATTCCAATAAATACAATTCCAGTAAATACAATTCCACTAATGAAGTGGAAGGGATCAAGAAAAGCTTTCTGTGGGTGGTGGCAGCTGAGCTGAACCTTGTTAAGGAGACAACCAGGTAGTAGTGTGGAAGGTGTATGTACATTCCTGCAAGATGCATTGAATCTTTTTGCCAAATGAATATCCCTTTGTTTTGCTTTGCTTTTCTTAAAAACTGGGAACAGGTATATCTTAGTTTTGAAAAACACTTTACATCCTGTTTATTTTTTTAAAGAAAATTCCATTTTATATATAATTAAACAACTATATTTTGGTGACATCTCCAAAAATGAAATTATTACAACTGTTTGATGTGCTCTGCAGACTTTATAGTAATGCACTCAGTCCTTCTCTAGAGTGATTTAGAGATTAGCTTGAAACTTTCTGCTGGTCCAGAATAGCACTGTCCCTCTATTTCAAAGGATTTTGCTGCTATAAAGATATAAGATATGCCAAATATAGAACCCAGGTTTTCTGAGTCCCAGCTCAGTGTCTGTCTTATGTTATATGTAAAGAGGCAGTTTGATTGGTCAATGGATAGAATGCTGGCCTTGAGTAACTTACACTGTGTCTGCCTCAGTTTCCTCAATTATAAAGTAGGGATAAAAATAGCACCTTCTTCCCAAGGTTGTTGCAAGGCTCAAATGAGATAATAGTCATAAAGCAGTTAGCACCATTCCTGGCACATAATATTAGTTTTTCAATTATATCCAATTCTTCATTGACCCCATTTGGGTTTTTGGTTTTGTTTTGTTTTTTGTTTGTTTGTTTTGGCAAAGATACTGGAACAGTTTGACATTTCCTTTACCAGCTCATTTTACAGATGAGAAAACTGAGGTAATGAGAGTTAAGTGATTTTCTCAGGGTCACACATCTAGTAAGAGTTGGAGACCAGATTTGAACTCAGGAAGATGAATCTAGCTGCACATAATAAGCAGTATGTAAACGTTAGCCATTAGCTATTAGCACCTACTTCCCAGAGTTGTATGACTCTAATGAGATAATATTTATAAAGTGCTGAGTGCAATGGCTGGAACATAGTAGGTGCTATATAAATGTTAGCTCTTGTTATTCTTATTAAGTCTGGTATCCTGATTAGTGATGCTTTCTAAAATTAATAAATAAATATCTGGTTTCTTTTAGGGTAAAATCACAGTGGGTGCTCTATGGCCAGTTCATCTTTCCAGATTAACTCTAAAATACTGATTTTATTCTATTTTATTATATACCTGTCTTAGCCAGGTAAACCCCAATCCCTCCCCCACCCCTACCCTGTTTCTCAAAAGCTTTAATAGCCAGTGCAATTAAAAAGAAAAAATATCCAAGAAAAAGGTCTCTAAACAATTTGTCAGGATGATCTATGTATTTTATATTCCCCTTCTGACCCCGGTTCAATAGTAGCTCATTTAACATTAAATACCCAGGGCAATGATTTTAATATGATTTACCAATTTAATTGAACAAGCTTTTATTAGACTCCAATTATGTCTCAGGATATACTAAGTGGAGAGGATATAAAGACCAAAAACATGCCAAACAGTTCCTTCTTTCAAGGAGATTACATTCTACTGGGCAGGGGGGAGGCAACATGTGTACTAATAAGTAAATATAAAAAATACATGAGGGAGGTAGCTAGGTGGCGCAGTGGATAAAACACTGGCCCTGGATTCAGGAGGACCTGAGTTCAAATCTGGCCTCAGACAGTTGACACTTACTAGCTGTGTGACCCTGGGCAAGTCACTTAACCCTCATTGACCCACACACACAAAAAAAATACAAGAGGGCAGCTAGGTAGCACAGTGGATAAAGCACTGACCCTGAATTCAGGAGGACCTGAGTTCAAATCTGGCTTCACACACTCGACACTTACTAGGTGTGTGATCCTGGGCAAGTCACTTAACCCTCATTGCCCCCCCAAAATATATGAAATAAATACAAAAGGGGGTGAGAAGTAGGGATGAACAACACAGGAAACAAGCAAAGGTTCCCCTCTAAGAAACTACTGGAGCTGAATCTTGAAGGGAGTGAGGAACAACAGGCAAAGTTAGGGATGGAGATCATTCCACAGAGAGTCTTTGAATGGACATGGAGGTGGGAAATCAGAACCTTGGTCAGTTTGGCTGGAGGTATAATGAGTCTGCAAAGGTAGGCTGAGGTTGTTGTTGTTGTTTGTTTGTTTGTTTTCCCCCTGAGAAAAATTGTCCCAAAACAGAATCCTAAATCTGCAAAATATATGGATGCCACCAGATGAAGAGACAGGAGATTCTCATTCTAGTTCTGGCTCTTTCTTCAATTAAGTTGTATGGATTTGGGCAAGTTATTTAACCTCTCCATGTCAAAGTTAATTCATTTGTAAAATAAGGGGGTCATATTAGAAAAATTCTAACATACTAAAACTCCTATTTCATAAACAATAACTGAAGGATAATCCAGCTACAAGCATTTATTGACTACTACCTTCTAGGCATTGTGCTAAGCACTAGAACAAAAATGGAAGTCTCTGAACTCAAGGACATTACATTATTTAGGGGGTATAACAACAGTTACAGACATATGTATAGCCCCTTATTGGCAAGGGGATTGGTGGAAATTATAGTGTTTACAAGCTAGAAAAAACAACTGAAAGATCATGGGAGGTGGAAGTCATACAGGACCAGAGAAAGAGGAAGAAGAAGGTTTGGTCATGCCAAGTGCTGGTGGCCAGATGACTGCAAATGATCATGACTTGAAGCCAAGTCTGGCTCACTGATCTGTGTAAGAATTGAACTACCTACATAAAATTTTTCAGATTCCCTGTGTTTTGTGTGTGTGTGTGTGTGTGTGTGTGTGTGTGTGTGTGTGTGTGTGTGTGAGGCAATTGGGGTTAAGTGACTTGCCCAGGGTCACACAGCTAGTAAGTGTCTGAGGCCAGATTTGAACTCAGGTCCTCCTGAATCCAGGGCCAGTGCTCTATCCACTGTGCCATCTAGCTGCCCCATCAGATTCCCTGTTATCCCCTCTCCAATTTCTCCTCCTCCTCTACTTCGTTATTCATTACTGGTTGAGGCAGCTAGGTGGCTCAGTGGATAGAGCACTGGCCCTGGTGTCAAGAGGACCTAAGTTCAAATCTCACCTCAGACACTTACTAGCTGTGTGGCTCTTGGCAAGTCAATTGACCCCAAATGCCTTAAACATCTAGGGCTATCTCCAGTCATCCTGAGGATAGATGATAGACAGATGAAAAGATGGATAGATGGATGGATGGATGGATAGATAGATTAGATAGATAGATAGATAGATAGATAGATAGATAGATAGATAGATAGATAGATAGATAGATAGATTGATTGATTGATACCTAGATAGACAGAAAGACAGAGACATATTTTGTCACTGAACCCAGATGGCTCTGGAGGAGAAAGTGAGGTTGGTGACCTTGCACGGCCCTGCCTCACTTAAATCCAATTCAATGCAAGTCATGACATTACCCTGATGTCAAGGTCCTCTTCAAGAAAGAAGGACAAACAGGGGAGGTGGAGCCAAGATGGTGGAGAGAAGCCAGCAAGTTGCCTGAGAGGAGAACCTGGGGTTCCCTAAAAAATAACATTAAATCAAGCCTCTAAATGGATTCTGAAACTACAGAACCTACAAAAAGACAGAGAGACACAATCTTCCAACTTGAGTTAATTTAGAAGACTTCAGGAAAGGTCAGTCTCACTTGGGGAAAAGGGGAGCACAGTGCAACTCAGCACGGCGCAGCACAGAGTGGGTCTGGGCAAGTCAGCAGGAAGCTCTTGGCCACAGCAGAGCAACTGAGGCCCCTTGATCCTGTCTCAGCAAGCTGGTGGCATAGCAGGTCAGTTGTGACATCCACCAGCACCACCTGAGAAGCCAGGCTACTAGTTGGAGGGCCACCCATGGGACAGATGGGACTGGGCCAGGACATCCCAGCACCTGTAGCAAGCAGAGATACCAAACCCAGGGTGTTGAGGAATCCACAAGCCATAGAGGCCTCAGAGTAGAAAGCCAGTGACACAGCTCCTATCTCCCAGCACAAGAATCTTGAAACAGTGACCCTTGTCAGTGATCCTTGTGCCCCAGGAGCAGACCTCAACTTAAAAAAAAAAAGCTACAATATGAGTAAGAAACAGAAAAGGGCTCTTACCACTGAGAGCTTCTGTATCAGCAGGGAAGAGATAAACACAAACTCAGATGAGGACAATACTCTCAAACTGCCTACATGTGAAGCCTCAAGAGAAAAGATGAATTGGTCTCAAGACCAAAAAACGTCCTGGAAGCACTAAAAAAGGATTTTTAAAAATCAATTGAGAGAAATGGGGATAGAAATGAAAGCAACACAAGAAAATTGTGAAGAAAGAATCAACAGCTTGGAAAAGGAAGCACAAAGATTGACTGGATAAATCAATTCCTTAAATCCATTTGGCCAAATGGAAAAGGAGGTACAACACTTACTGAAGAAAACGATGCCTTAAAAGTTCAAATTAGACAGATGGAAGCTAATGACTCCATGAGACACCAGGAATCAATCAAACAGAATCAAAAGAATGAAAAAACAGAAGAAAATGTGAAATACCTCATTGGAAAGACAACTGACCTGGAAAATAGATCCAGGAGAGACAATTTGAGAATTACTGGACTATCTGAAAGCCATGATCAGAAAAAGAGTCTAGACACCATATTCCAGGAAATTATCAAGGAGAACTGCCCTGATATTATAGAATCAGAGAATAAAATCATCAGAAAAAGAAAGAAAGACAAACAACAACTCATTACTAGTGAATGGGCATCATTTGCCTTCGAATAGTTCCCTGCTCTCTTTAAATTTTGTATACAATATGCACTTTTATTAAAGGTTTTATCTCTTTATACCAAAGATGAATGAATATTTTTTATAAAGGCATAAACCACAGAAAGAAGGGGAAAAGGAAATCCATAAGCCAGATGTTCTTAATTTCTTTTTTCCTTTTTAAATCATGAACCCCTTTGGGAGTCTGGTGATTTTTTAAAAATCTGTTCTAGGTTTTTGTCCTCTTCTACTGTAACAACCTTCAAGAATTCTCCTTTATTCTCCATTTACTTCTGAATTTCCTATTGTTCTACTATGTGAGGCCTGGGGAAAAAACTTTGTGATATGCATTTGATTCAAGCATATCAGATCAAGACAGAATCTCTGGCTCCCTTTTTCAGGCATAGAAGATAGTAACTAGTGAGTTATCTATCACATCTTTCTTCCAAGCTTTCATTAAAAAGACATTATCTAAGCCCCCACCCCTCCTGCTTTGCCCCATCCCACCCTCACACCCCACACTCTAATACCCACAACCTCACACCCCATATCCCCCACCAACCTCCATGAATATTATATTTGGAGGCAAGGGGGCATGAATGTAAACAACTATACAAGATGGTAGTGGGGTTGTGATGACGATAATAAAAGGTACTTACAACATGCTCTAGGACAATTTGAAAAAGGAAAGGGCATAGCAACAGCTGTAACAATAGGTCTCTCTTATTCCTTGTTCCCTGAAACAAAACTTCTCTACTACATTTACTACCATTACAATCCCAGCACTGATCCTCTATAACTGGGGCAAGGTAAGAAGTTTGGACTGTTGTAAGAAGCATGGAATGGGTGTCCTAGGAATTAGAGGGAGATATTATGCATCATTAAAAAGGATTGGAAGTTTTCCCTCTTCATGATGAAAGGGAAATCTTTAGTGGCTGTCCAGAACTGTTTATTTGTAACAAATGCAAACAGAAGGAAACCAAGGCCTGTTTGTATATATGTCATTATAACAAACTTCATGATGATGGCAGATGCATCTTTTTTTCTAATTTAAGAATCTTAAAATACTAATATTCATAGCCACAAGAATGTAGACATTTTCTAATTAGACCTCTGATTTGTTTGAAAGAAGACAGTTCTAGGTAATTAATAGTTAACCTATGCAATTAAGGTCAAATGAAACAGTTATTTTTATACCATTTCATGAGATATATAAGGATATAAAAGGAAGATAATGAGCCTATTACTGAAAGACTACCTCATTAAAATGTATAGCTAAAATGGTTTAAGTGGAGGAAAAAAGTTTATTAGAAACATAAATTAGCAGATGCTAAAGGATATATATATATATATATATATATATATATATATATATATATATATATATATATATATATATATATTTGCAGGGCAGTGAAAGTTAAGTGACTTGCCCAGGGTCACACAGCTAGTAAGTGTCAAATGTCTGAGGCTGTATTTGAACTCAGGATTCCTTCCTGAATCCAGGGCCACTGCTTTATCCACTGTGCCACCTAGCTGCCTCCTGTTTTGCTTTGCTTTAAATAATAAGTGTACATTCTCTGAAAGTTTTCATCACAGTTTAGTTTTTTTGATAGACTTAGAGGTTGTTATAGCATCAAGGACATGAACTTGGCTGGGAACATGAAACTATAGCCAAACTTTTTCTTTTGTAATAGCTCAAAGTTACTATCAGCATTTTTTTTTCTTTTTGGTAAAGGTGACTGTAGCTCCTGTATCCTTAGCCATGAGTAATGTTTCAACGAACCCAAGAAAAAAAGGAGGGAAAGTCAGGAGTTATTATCATTTATCTCCAAATATTTGATTAAGATACTTGCAAAATGTATCATGAACATATATACAATTGAATATACAAATACATGCACACATACAATCATATATAATAAAATGTTCCTTTCCCATCATTCTTAATCTTAGCAGGAAAGAAGAAGTTAAGTACTTCTTAAAAGCAAAGTAAGAAGTATTTCTTGAAAGCAAACAATGGCATTAACTCTGGTTTCTTTTCTCTCCAATAGCTATGTTGCTTATCTCAGGGAACTCTCAAAACAGCCATACCGCGATGATATTGCCTCTTTCCTGGTAATTCTACATCACAACTGGGATTTGTGTGTATTGAGGTTTGGGGGAGGAAAAAATAATAGAATCATACTCTTGTTCTCAGCACTGATTTGAACCTTTGTCTCCCATTTATTAACTGTGTGGCCATGGGTAAGTCACTTCAATTCGCAGGACCTCAGATACCACTTCTTTAAATGAGGAGGCTAGACTAGATGACCACTAATCTGTGATCCTAGGGACAGTGTTCTTTTCTGAATCAGTCTATATCTTGTGACTACCTCTGTGACTGATTCTCCACCAATTCTGGTTTCTTTCATTTAATGGTTTCTAAAAAAAATTAGCTTGGCATAATCAGTAAATATATATATGACTTCTACATGGGTAACTGTAGCCAAAGATATCCTTGGCTAAAAATAGTTACACAGTCACTGTAGTTTCAATGGAAAAAACTGGGAATTGGAGTTGGAAAACTGGATTTATAGCATGTCTAACCTTGGACAAATCCCATCTCTCCCAGTATCAGTTTCCTCAATAATAAGATATGGGGACTAGAGGAGATTATCTTTCAGGTCCTTTCCAGCATGAAGAACTCTTATGAAATGTATTACTTGGGGAACGTTTATGTTTCTATCATCAACTAAAACAATCCTCTCTTTAGATTATTACAGTCATTATTCATTCATTGAACAAATATTTATTGAGTGTATATTTTTATCAGTTATTTATATAAATATTTTACTTTCTCTATTAAAATATAAGCCACTTGGGATAGAGTATATTAGAAATATAAATGGATTTTGACTTTGAGAAATTGAATTTTGAATCCTGGTCTACTACTTAATACCTGGGTTGGAATCCTGGTTCTACAATTGACTATCTGTCTGACCTTGTGCTAAAGGTCACTTGCCATGGCTTAGACAAAATGGCCACTGAGGTCCCTTAAATTCTCAAATTCTGTGACTTCTTGATCTTCACAGAATTATGATGTCATAACTTTAGAGAAGAAGTTATCTTAATGGCCATTTAGTCTGATCCCATAATTTTACATATAAAGAAGTTGAGGCTTAAAAAAAGTTAAGTAACATGCCTATGGTTAAGTGGCAGAGAGTGGATTTAAATATGAGCCTTGTGACTCCAAATCCAGTGGTGTGTCTGCTCTGCCAAAATGCCTCACATGACTTTAAACAAAGTCAATTGTACTCTTTTGTCCTCAATTTGCTCATCTCTAAAATGAAGGGGTTGGTCTAAATGGACTAAATAATATACAACAAAGTAATATCTGGGGAAGAGGACACTAATACATGAGGAAATTAAGTAGGAGGTGACAATTCTGTTAAATCTTAAAGGAAGGTAGTGATTCTATGAGGCAAAGGTAGAAAACAAAAGTATTGCTTTCCAATTATGGAGGGCAGCCTTTGCAAAAGCAAAAAAAGAGATAGAAAGTTATGAACAAGTTACAGCAAGGAGGCCAGTTAAGCGATACAAAAACATGAGTGACTGAGAGTGATGTCTAATAACCTTGGACATTTGTACTTTGTATTAATGGCAATTGGGAAACACTGGAGTTTTCTGAGTAGGGGGAGTGAAATGATTAAACATGCTTTAGGAATATCAATTTTGCAGTCACATGGATTTATTTGAAAAGATTTATTTAAAGGCAGGAAGAACCATTAGGAGGCTACTATAATATTACAAGTAAAAGTTGATGGGTACCTGAATTAGGGTGATAATTGTGTGAGTGGAGAGTAGTGGACAAAAGCAAGAGATATTATGGAAGTACAATCAACAAGACTAAGAACTTAATGGATAATCAGGGTAAGGGGTGCAGGAGAAGGAGGAGTCAAAAGTGACTCTAAGGCTGTGAAGTCAGGTGACTAGAAAACTAGGGATGACAACAGGACATACAGTAAGAAACATTCAAAGGACAATTGGCTATTTGAGACTTGAGCTCAAGAGAAACACTGATATTGGATATATAGAACTGGAAAATTATCTACATAGGGATGATAGTAGAATTCATAGCAGGTGAGGAGATAACCAAGGAATATAGTAGAGAAAGAAGAGGGCTCAGGGTAGATTCTGAGATATAGCCACACAGAGAATCTGGGAAGCAGATTGTAATCCAGCAAATACTACATAGAAGGAATGACCAGAGAGAGAAAAGGAAGGAATGAAAGGTAGCAGGCATTTATTAAATACCTAATATGTTACAGGCACTCTGCTCAATGAAACAGTTTCATTACTGAAGGAACACAGATTATGATAAGGAATTTTGAGGATTAGAGAGAGGGAATTGAGAGCTTCAGGAGGGTGGTCATAATATCCTTAGTGAAGACTTTTGAACGTTTTACAGTATCCTTTTACATTTCCCAATTCGGGACAAAACTACTTGCTATTTTTAAAAAAGTACTTTGCATGAACTACATAAGGCAGATTACTGAGTGACATGCAATTAAATTCTCTTATTTAAATGAATGAATATATTGATGCTTTATGAGACTGGTATTCACAGTGTTCTATCACAGTCCTAAAGGAATAAGATTCCATGGGAATATATCACTCGTCTATTGTGGTTTTAATTCTTGCCAACTCTTAAATTTGCAAAACTAAATTATTTGGGGATGTCCTAATATAGCAAATGATGTCCCAAGCTTTTAAATTAGAATGAATGATATACTTTAGTACCTCAGATCACTATGTAACTGACAACACATATCCACCTCCATTAAGGTTCAAACTGGGCTTCAAAATCCTTCAGCCAGAAAATAAAACTGGGGTTTCCACTGGGAAATTTTCATTTTAGCAGTTTTTTGAAAATGAGTTTTTCCCCTCTATTCAACATAATTTGCACAGCATCTCAATGTCTGAAGAATAATAATATTAGTTGTCTACAGCCGTATTCTTGTCGAAGTCTGTTGCTCATTTTTTTCTTCAGGATGTTTCCCAATTATCTGATTTTTATCATATAAGACAATATGATATAATGGAAAACATGCACAATGTGTAGCTAAAGAGCCTGGGTTCAAATCCTAGCTCAAATCTCATTCATCTATATAAACCTAAGAAATTCACTTTTCCTCTCTGGGCTGCAGTTTCCTCATATGTAAAATGAAGAAGTTGAACAAGATGACATATAAAGTCCCTTCCAGTTGTAAATCTACAGATTCTAATGGTTCTTCTGATTTGGGTACCCATATTCCCTACCTTATATGCAATTCACTCTCATTCACTTATTGGTTATCTGCCATTTAGAGTGCCACTGGATAATTTTGAATCAATTTATTGAAAATTTAAATACCTATCTTAACCTTCTTTTATTTCTTGGAGGTATCTAGTAGAATTCTAATGATTTTATTTTGTTGGAAATAATCTATGTAATATTTATAAGCTTGCAGCTCACAAACTAGTGAGTATTGATAAACTCAGGAAGGAAATCATCAACTGAGTAGCAATGAGTTGTTAGTCCCTTCCTTAGTAACTATACACATGGCACAAATGATGTAGAGTTTGCCTACAATGAGGCGAAACTGTTCAAGGTAAAAGGTACTGGAATGGATTCATGAGACTGAAGTGACCTCAAGGAAATTAATTCACTTCTATGGACCTAATATGCTGCATTATAGGGTGGGATGGGGCAGGTGTCTTATTGTTTTTGAGTTGCTGCATGAAATAGGGATTAGACTTCTTCCCTTTTTCCCCAGAGAGCATAAGTAGTAGCAACAGGTGTTTGGATGTGTGGGGACCAATTTTTAATTGGGGAGTGCTAGCTAAGTGGCTCGCCACAATATTGAGGCAAGGAAGGAGACTGGCAGCCTCCCTCAAAATAGAACATGATTTATTTTAACAAGAACGAACTTAAAAAAAAAAAACACACACAAACAGGATCAGTAGGATCAAGGGAAAGGAAATAAAATGGGGAAAGGGAAATTATAATACCTGAAAAAATACCACGGCCCAGGAATCAGCTGAAAATACGCAGCAGAACTCCTGTCACTTTCCAGCTTCCACCTAGAATGCCCAATTCTCCTCCCCCAAACCTAGAAACATCCCCCACAGCCCCAGCCAATGGGATGGCTGCTCTGGCAGTCACATGGCTGCCCTCACTAGGTTTCCAATCATTATAATTTTGCTAGGCCCATGTAGGCATCAGTGAGTGGTGATGACACGAGGTGCCAGAACCCTGGCAACGGCTACAACCAGTGGGTGGAACACTGTGCGGTTTTCGGAGCCCCAGGCCATCGCTCACGAGGCATAAAAACCTCAAATAATAATTAATTCTTCACAGATGTTAGGAGGAAATTCCTAAAACTATGGCTATCCAGTATGAAAATAGGCTGCCTTCAGTGGTAATACACTCCCCCAAGAAGTGGGTTTTTTTTTTTTTTGCTTTTTTTTTGTTTGTTTTTAGTTTTTATTGAAATTCTTTATTTGCTTATCTAGGTTAAAGCCTTTCAAGTATAAGTAAGGTCCCTCTCATCTGCAAAAGTGGGTTACTGGTTCCCAAGTGATTTTTCTACAAGTTGATAGGATATATATTACCTGAAAAGTCAGTAGGTATCCTTTTTCAGATGAATTTTTATTGTACATTCTGTGATACTGTAGAGAAATCCTAACACAAATTGTTTTTCTGATATATCATTCAATGGACCCACAAACTGGTTATACTCACTTCTTACAGTAAACAATTAGGAAAAAAACATATTAGGGTAAGTTATTCTAGCGCCTTTCTTCTTTCATAGTCTAAATCATCTTCATGTTGTTGGAGGAGGAAGACCCACAGGGCTGCAGTAGTACCTGAGGTTAGGATAACGTTCAGCCAGTTGGGTTTGTCATTTGTCTTGTCCCAAATGTAAAATGCTGAACGAACAAAATTGTGGCATTGGAGCTGGGTTCTGGAGAGGAACTGAGACAGCTGCAGCAGCAGCATTAAGGACGGTGCCATCTTGGTCCGTGTGCCATCCTGGAGCCCTGCACTCCAGCCCTGTGACCCTGCGAAGCTCCCCCAATTAAATTTTAAAGGAAAGTATGGGTCACCACTTGGCTGATTTCTCCCCTAACACATAGTAGGTGCTTAGTCAAAAAAAATTTAATTAAATTCTAAGACAGCTAATAGTATTATGTTCTCACTTTGGTTCTTGGGGATAAAAGCATAATGGTCTGTATCTCCCTGAGTAGCTTGCATTTCCTCTGCTTCATCATTTATCACCACCCTCTCCTCAAATGTGACCACATACTTAGACAAATTAAAAGCAGTTCATTCAAAGAAAAGGTTTGGAAATTTAAAAAATATATATTATTAACTTATGGAGGACAGAGATCATATTGTATGTTGAGCTTCATATACATTCAGAAACTCTATGATTGCCATAATTGAAAACTTTTTGATGCCATACTTCAAAACTATCATACCCATTATGAGTAAAAATACCAAGAGATGGGATGACAGAGCCATAGAGATGTAGGAATACTGAACAGGCTACTTACCCTCACACACTGGCTGCACTCCAGACCAAGACCCATTGAGCAAACATGTTCTCTCAGGAGAGCCTCTCAACTGGTAACCCATTTCACAGGAGAAACGGAGAAGACTTTTAACTTTGAATTCCTCCCCAAGCCTAGAGCCATGAGCTGGTGTTCCTGGATCATCACAAAACCCTGGATTGTTCCCTATTGAAGAAAAACAGGCAACAAGAGTAAATTCCTGATGAATGAACTTAAAAAATGAGCAATTGGTATGTTCTATAAATAGAATAAAAGAGGTCATTTACCTAAATGAAGTTGAAATAGTCTATTAAATTAGAGAAATGAAGAAGGAGAGGGGAGGGCAGGGAAGGAAGGAGCATTTGTAAAGCACCTACTATTTGCCAGGGATTGTGTTAAGTTTTACAAATATTATCTATTATCTCTTGTGTTTCTTACAACAACCCTGAGAGGAAGGTGTTGTTATTGCCCCCCATTTTAGAGTTGAAGACATCAAGGCAAACAGGTAAAGTGACTTGCCCAGAGTCACACAGCTAGTAAGTTATCTAAGGCCACATTTGAACTCAGATCTTTCTGACTTTGGGCTTGCACCAATTAACTACCTCAAATATATACAGATAGCAAATATTTCTCAAATGCTTCCTTCAAGAAGTAAAACAATGGGATTTCTGGATGTAGGTACTCCCAATTTAAAGAAAGGGAGAGTTGGGAGAAGGACAAAAGAGGCAGAAATTAAGGTGAATATAAGGAAATTAAAGAGGACTAAACTAAAGCTTAGAATAGTGCTTCCTCATTCCTAGGTGAAGAGAGTGCAACTTTAAGAGTTAAAAGTCAAGAAACAGACTGGGGAAAAAAAGCAAACAACAACAACAAAAACTATTTGTCTATAAAAAGCTAATAAAATAGCTGAGAAAGACCAAGACAAAAACTCACAAGGAAACAAAAGCATGAAAGCAGCTACAAGCAAAGGCTCTAAAAATGCAAATTAGACACAAAACAAACAAGAATTCCAGGAAAAGCTAAAGAAAGGGGAGCAGCTATGTGACACAGTGGATAAAGCACTGGCCCTGGATTCAGGAGGACCTAAGTTCAAATCTGGCCTTAGACAAGTGTTTGAGTAAGCACTAGCTGTATGAACCTGGGCAAGTCACTTAACTCTCATCACCCCACAAAAAAACAAAAACAAAACAAAAACAGAGCTAAAGAAAGAAATGAGTGGTAGAGGAAAATCTGGCAGAAAACTGAGAGTGAAGGAAGAAAAATATGAAAAGAGAATTAACAGTTTGATAAAAGAGGTACAAAAATACTAAGGAAATTAAAACTTTAAAAAATAGACATGGGGGCAGCTAGGTGGTGCAGTGAATAGAGCACCAGCCCTGGAGTCAGGAGTACCTGAGTTCAAACCCGGCCTCAGACACTTAACACTTACTAGCTGTGTGACCCTGGGCAAGTCACTTAACCCCAATTGCCTCACTAAAAAAACAAAAAAACAAAAAACAAAACAAACCCCCCCCCAAAAAAATAGATATGGCCAAATGGTAAGAGACACAAAAATTCACTAAAGAACACCTTAAAAAACAGAATTATTCAAATGAAAAGAGGAACTTTAAAAAGTTAACTGAAGAATATAATCTCTTACAAACCAGAATTGTGCAAATAGAATCTAATGATTGCATGAGACATTGAGAAATAATAAAACACAGTCACAAAAATGGAAAAAATACAATATAGTGTCTAATAACTCATTGGAAAAACAACTGATTGGGAAAATACATTAGGAAATTATTGGACTGCCTGAAAATCATGAGAAAAGAAAGACTAGACATCATATTTCAAGAAATTATCAAGGAAAATTGCCCTGATATATCCAAAGTGTAAAATAGAAATTGAAAGAACGTACTGATCACCTACTGAAAGAGATTCCAAAATGAAAACTCTCAGGAATATTATAGCTAAAGTCTGGGGCTCCTATATCAAGGAGAAAATATTACAAGTGTTCAGAAAAAAAATAATTCAAATTTCACGGAGCCACATATAGGATTACACAAGATTTAACAGCTTTTGGGTTAAAAGAGTTGGTGGTAATGCTAATGGTAACATGTTACCCATTTTTTCAAAAAAGCAAGAAAAAGAAAATGAGAAAATTATATTTGAGTGTCATAAATAAAGGTATTCCTATATTTATACAGGTAGGTGTTGCAATGGATAGAGTGTTAGCCCTGAAGTCAGGAAGACTCATTTTCCTAAGTTCAAATCTAGCCTCAGACACCTATTATCTGTATGACTCTGGGTAAGTAATTTATCCCTGTTTGTCTCAGTTTCCTCATCTGTAAAATGAGCTGGAGAAAGAAATCGGAAACCACTCCAGTATCTTTACCAAGAAAATCCCAAATGGGATCACAAAGAGTTGGATACAACTGAAAATGACTTGAACAACATTAAAGTAGTGGAAACCTTGGAATATGATATTTCAGAAGGCAAAGGAGCTAGAATTACAACCAAGAATAACCTACCCAGCAAAACCTGAGTATAATACTTTAGGGAAGAAATGGATATTTAATGAAATAGAGGACTTTCAATCGTTCCTGATGAAAAGACCAGAGCTGAATAGAAAATATGACATTCAAACACAAGACTCAAGTTTAAAAAAGTTAACATAAGAAAAATCATAATGGAATCAATACAGTTAATCTGTTTATATTCAGGTATGGAACGATGATACATGTAATTCCTTAGGACAGTTAGAAGGAGTCTATATAGATGACAGAATTTACATATGGGTGTAAGTCAATTATCTTGGGATAATCTCCAAAAAATAAAGGAAGGTATAAGAAAGAGAGATGTACTGGGAGAAGGAGGAAGGGAGATGAGGAAAGGGAAAAATATTTTTAAAAAAATACATGCAAGTAAGAGTTTTTACAATATAGGGAAAAATGAGGGAGTGGTGGTAGAAAATGCTTGAACTCCACTCTCATCTAAATTGGTTCAAAAATAGAAAAATATCTATATATGTGTATTCATACACACACATTCATTTGGCCATAGAAATCTAACTTAGGCAATAGGGAACTAGAAGGGCAAAATGATAAGAAAGGGAGTGGGTGATAAAAGGGACAGTAGACAAAAGAAGGCAGTGGTCAGAAGCAAAACAGACTTTTAAGGAGAGACAGGAGAGAAAGAGGGAGAGACAGACAGACAGAAGAAAATACAATGGAGGAAATACACAGTAATCATAATTGTATATGTAAATGGTATCAATTCACACATAAAGAAGAAGTGGATAGCAGAATGGATTAGAAACCAGAATACAAAAATACATTGCTTACAATAACATAATTGACACAGAAAGACAAAAAGAGTTAAAATAAAGGGCTAGAGAAGAACCTATTATGCTTTAGATAACGTAAAAAAGGCAGGGGTACCCATTAGGATCTCAGACAAAGCAAAAGCAAAAATAGACTTAATTAAGAAATAATCAGGGAAACTACATTTTGCTTAAAAGTACCATAGAAAATGAAGCAATATGAAAAAATCATAGAAAGTTACTTTGATAAAGGCCTCATTTCTCAAATATATAGGGAACTGAGTCAAATTTATAGAAACAAGAGCCTTTCCATAATTGATAAACAGTTAACAGTTATGAACAATTTTCAGAAAAATAAATCAAAGCTATCTAGTCATGTGAAAAAATGTTCTAAATTACTATTGATTTGGGAAATGCAAATTAAAAAAAAAAACTCTGAGGTACCACCTAACCCCTATTAGAAGTGACAAATGTTGAAGATGTGGGAAAACAGGTACAATAATGAACTGTTGCTAATGCTGTAAATTAGTCCAACCATTCTGGAAAACAAATTGGAACTATACCCAAAGGGCTGTAAAACTGTGCAAACCTTTAGATACAGCAATACTACTACTAGGTCTGTATTCCCAAGACATTGAAGAAAAATAAAAAAGGTCCTGTATGTCCAAAAACATTTATAGTACTTTTTTTTTGTCGTGGCAAAGAACTGGAAATTGAGGGGATGCCTATCAATTGGTAATGGTTGTACAAGTTATGGTATATGATTGAGATCGAATACTATTGTGCAATAAGGAATTTTGAGGGGGATGGTTTCAGAAAAACCTGGGAAGATCCATATGAACTATTGAAAAATGAAGTGTGCAGAACCAGGAGATCATTGTACTCAGTAACAGCAATATTGTAATGATGATCAACTGTGAAAGATTTAGCTATTTTGATTAGTATGATGATCAAAGACAATTATGAAGGATGTATGATGAAAAACACTATTCACTTCCAGAGAGATATGATGAACTGTTAGTGAAATCTGAAAAATAATTTTCTCACTTTATTTTTCTTGCTTTCTTTTTTCCTAAAATGAAAATTTGCCTTATATGGAAATATATTTTCCATAATTTCACATGTGTAATTGATATCATATCACTTGCCTTCTTGGTCAGTAGGTGTGGGAGTGGTTGGAGGGGGAAAGAGAATTTGTTATTCAAAATTTTTTAAAAATAATGTTAAAAATAAATAATAAGTTAGAGGGGAAAAAACCCTGAAAATAAAAATAAACCACTTTCCCCAGAGACATATTTCTCTATATGCTGTTACTTCTTGCTGTAATACTGTACATAATAAAAAGACAATTAATTTAAATTGTGATTAAATGTTTTTCCCTCAACAAAAAGACTACTTATTTATGTTCACCCATCAAATTTCAAACATATCCCTAGGATAAAGGATCACTTTACAGTTTCCTAACATGTTCATGAATGGATGCACAGTGGACACGTGCAAGCAGACTCCAGATAAAATTTTAGCTAGAGATAGAAGATAGCTTCAATTTACCAGAGAAGGAAGTTCAGTTTGAGAGAAATCCTCATGACTAGAATTATAAATTAGTTAAAAATTTTCTTTAAAAATTTCAACATGGGATTTTGTGGGAACAGGGAGTGCTATAATTTACTGAGTACAACTAATTCTTTGGTTCTTCCACTTCTTACAAAACTTCCTTTGATTTATTATAGCCAGCAGGCTTATAAATCTGGACTCAGAGGCTATTTCCTGGCTGTTCAGTTAAGTAATTTACCTATTTTGTGGTTTTTTTTTGTTTTTTTTTTTTGGAGGGGGGGTGGCAAGGGGAGAAGTGAAACACCTGAAAAAATTATCATCTCTGTCATGGGTGGCTCTAACACAAGGATTACAGACATATTCAAGTTACACTTGACCCTAGGGGACAAAAGTAGGAACTATGGGTAGAAAGTTCCAAAAAAGAAAATTTAGGCTTAGAGTAATGAAAAGCTATCCCTAAATTAGAGCTGTCTGACAGTAGACTAGGCTGCCTCAGTCTTCTAGTGAAGGCTACATTCACTAGAGATATTTCAGGAGAGGTCAGCCAAATGGACATTTTTAGGTATCTTACAGAAAGAATTTTTTTTTTACAGTATGGGTGGATTGAGATGGTCTTATTTTAGCATTTAGCATAATATCTTGGACATAGTAATCACTTAATGCTTTTTGGTTTGCCTTGATCAAATACCTTCCAACTCAGATATTTTGTGATTCTGTAAAATGAATGTAGTACACCTCTCTCTACCTGAACAGTGTGGGAGGGTTCCACTCCAGTGACTGTCTTCTTGGCAGACTCTGGTAGCATTTCCTATGAGAGTCCGGCTCACTGTGCAAGAATAATGAATTATAGATCCATACGTAAATTGTTCTCCTGTAAGGATAGCATTGGCAGGAACACCAGGATGTCCACATGAAATAGCTAGGAGGGGGAACAAAGACAAATCTAATTCCATCACTCCTTTTCACATCTATACATTTTTTTAAAGTAACTATGGAAAAAACAAAAGGGACTCATGACATGTTAATGGAGAAGAGAGAAAAATGCTGACATTTCCTTCCTTTTCCTTTTAACGTAGCAATACAGATCCATTGAGGGTTCCACCCTCTCCTCATATATCTCTAATTTCACTTTGCACATAAAGATACTATCATTAGGGATCTGAGATTAATATGATTTTATGACAAATGAAGCACAAATTAATTTATTTGCTCTTCATTCCTATGTTACTTATTAGGGAGCAATTTTAAGGCTTTTGCATAGGTAAAAATAAGAGATTTCTTTTCACCCTCAGCAAAGTTGGGAGGCTTAGCTTCAGGACCACCATGGAAATGTGTCCCAAAATTCTTAGTGCAGCTGTAGACTTTCATATTTGGAACACATTACATAGCTCCATTATTACTTATTTAAATTTTTTCTCCTCTGAGATGCAAAATATTGTCCAGTTCTGTATCTGATTTCTCCCCCACTACGATCTGCTAGAAAGAACCAAGTCTTAATCTAATAGGCTATTTTCCCATCTGATAAAGTGCTTTGTAGAACTGATACTGTTTATACTATTCCATAGATGATATTTAAGACTTAAAGCCACAATCTACTCAGGAGTCATGGTCCAAAGAGAAAAATTTCAGAAGCTGGACCAGCTCCCAGAGAAATAATAGTATCTTTTTCTTCCTTTCTAATGAGATACCAAATTTGTATCAACAATGGTCACAACTTTATCCTAGAGTCACTTATTCAGTGCCAACTTGACTAAGTTGCAACTAATTTTGCAGAGACCACTGAACTAAAAACTAGGAAATGAATTTGGTCACGAGTTGCCCAGGTGGGAGATGAGACAGAATTAGATTTAAAGGCCCCAAACCATTAGGCGTCCTCTAAGTCACATAATCTCTTACCCTGTTTTATATTGTTGTTCATTCCTATCTGTGAGAAGAAAAAAAATTATCTGGGAAAAAGTATAAAGAGAAACTCATTGGATGAGGATAAGTGAAATGGTTGACAAGTAACCATTTCTAGATAAAGCAAAGGAGGAAAAAAAATCAGTAATTTATCTCTGCTGTAACAGAGAAGCAGTACATATGTGCACAAACTGCTCCTTTGAGGTCTTCACATTCCCTCATTTGTAGTAATTTGGACTGTTAATGGTAGTAAGCTGGTAGGAACTAGTTACCCTAGAAAATGAAAGCCAGTTAAAAGGTTTCTTTCTAGGGATTTAAAACTCATTAGCTTCATGGAAAAGATAGAATTATCTAAAAAGCTTTAGTAAACTTTCAAAAATCTTTTGAAAGAGAAAAATTCCAACTTTTTCAGCAAAATTCCCTCAGAGTTCATGTGTCAGAAACTATAAAGCCACGAACATAGTGAGATAGTGACATATTGAATATATTTGGATTTCCTAATTTCTATCCAAGATTGAAACTACTAGTTTGTAGTAAATAGATTCAGCTTGTGCCATCTGAGAATAAGTGACACATTTTGGGGAAGTTATCTTACCCCTTCTCAAGGGAAATTAAACTTAGAGGTGCAGTTGGATGTGTGAGCTCCCTTTAAGAGTGAGGCTGGCAGAATCACTTTCAGGCAAAACCATCCAATACAAATCTAATCTGAAAATACTCTTAACAGCTGAAAGTCTTACAAGAGCAAGAATGGATTATGGATTTTCAGAAAATCGATCCATAATGTAATTATCATTTCACTACTTTTAGCATGCACACATGATGCATATGAAATATCTAATCCTGCAGAATTTATACTTTCCCTTGCGTTTCTGTCCATCTTTTAAAAACCACTGAGGACAAATCTGTTTCCTAAGTTTCCTATGTTTAAAAAGAAATTTGCCTTTGATCTAAAAAAGTAATTTACTTTTTCATATATAATTATAATTATATTTGAATTATAATTCATTGTTATAATATGTTCTTACTAAGATATGCAATATATAGTGGACTGATGGTCTTTTGAGGAGGGTATTGATAGTTTTCTATTGGAGAAGCTCTATGTTCTGTAATTTATTTGGGGGAGGGGAGGCATCAAATTAGTATTTGGTAAAGGGGCATGTGAACACATTTTAATGAGTACTTACGTAAACATTTGGGTAATGATCTATCCCATAAACCATTTGCCTTGCAGGTTAAGGCAGAGGAGCCCAGCAAATAAAAGCCCTTCTTGCAATGGTACATGACACTGATCCCATACTTGAAGCTTTCAGGGTAGTTTTGTTGTCCATGACGAATGGCATTTTCGACAAAGCCTGGATCAGAACAGTTCACCACTAGAAAAGAGAACATTTCATTACTCATTTAGATGCAGCTTTCAACTAGAAACAACCCACTAGAAAAAGAGAAACAAACTACTGAGCACTGCAGGAATTCATAGAACAGTAATTAATAGCAGAGTTGATCATAAAAGTCTGGATTTCAATTATTACCTCTGGCTGTTACTCAAATACACACAAATCTGTGATTTCTTCAGTTTCAGGAACCCCTGGTCTGGGAATTCCTTCTGCAGATTCTGAATGCAACCTATCTATGATTTAATAGATAGATCCAGGATTTTTTCTGAGGCACATAAAGTATAAATAACTAAACCAAGGTCACACAGCCAGAAAGTGTCTGAGGCTAGATTTAAACCCTTCCACCTACATATACAACACTGGCAATAAACTATACTACCTCTATTATCCTGCAAAAAAATTAAACATTATTATTTTATTATGATTATTACTTATCATACCAGACATGTGATTGCATTGGAAGTTCTAGTGATAATACTCCTTCTTTCAATTCAGATCAATAGCTGTTTTGACTGGTAGTCCTAGATAGTTGCTTGGGTTACTGAAAGGTTTCCATGAGATTTTATGGCCAATATTGATCAAAGATTGTACTGGAACCTAGGATTTCCTGTCGCTAGAATGTTTTTCTATCCACTATGACAGTTTTCTATTCACTGTATCACACTGCTTCTCAATTTTAGATTTTAAATATATAGAACGATGTCCTGAAATAAAAATCCTAATAACTATATTTTTATAATGTTATCTGGGGTTTTATATGAGAATAATTTTTATTAAATCAGTGCTTCTTTAAAGTTTTACATACAATAACAATATTTGACATGCTTTCGGAAAGAAAGATGTAACTTCCTTGGGAGCAGGAACTTTTATGTTTGTATCTTCAATATGTACCATGATGACTAGCACAGATTAGGGTCTCAGTAAATGCTTGTAGAATAATGAATGACACAGAAATATTTCATTTTCTGTCTACCAGCATTGAAAGCATTCGATTTTCTATGCTTAAAATGGAACTTCTAGCACAATTTAAAATTAAATTACAGTTAAATTTAAAATTATCATCATGTCCAACCATACTTAATATATTTGAGTTGACAAATTTAGGTCAGCTGTGGGATGCAGGAAGTTTTCTGTCTAATCTGAATACTTTCTTACTCTGCCTTCTTCCTTTGTGTTTATGAGGAACAGGTAATATTTTTTTCTATATACAAAGAAAATACCCTGTTCTATTTAGTGAAATAATCAACTATAATAAAGAATGAGTCAGTTGCTTCCACCTGTGGTACAGTTCTTGCTTGTAGCTAGCCTTTTAGAAAGTGTAGGTGGGCAAAGGAAAGAGACTGAAGAAATGGACATTTCAGCCTAGTAATATAAACAGTTACAATGTGTATTGCCCTTAAAAGTTTGCATAATTTCAAGTAAGAAGCTATCGAGTTGTGGTCCCAGAATAAAATATTCCTTGGAGTCTGTTAGATCTGAATTCAAATCAAACCTCAGACACTTACTAGCTCTGTGATTTTTGCCAATTCACTTGACCTCTGTCTGTTTCAATTTCCTCAACTGGAAAATGTAGATAATAACAGCGCCTACCTCACAGGATTGTCATAAAGGTCAATGAGATAATATTTATAAAGCATTTAGCAAAATGCTTGGAACACAGTGCTTCCTAAATGTTTACTCCCTCTCCTTCATTTCATCCTCATAATAACCCTTTAAGGTAGATGTTGCTCAGAGTATTGGAGGCAGACTTTGAACTCAAGTCTTCCTGACTCCTGAGTCCAGCAATCTATAGAATATATCATACTGCTGCAAATTTAGGCGTTTGACTTGTCATATATAGGGCATCATTAAAGTGTAAATGCTAGTGAAGGAAGGGGAGAAGAAGAATAATTAAAATAATAATAATAGTGAGCATTTATGTAGGTTTTTGAGCTTTGTAAGCGCTTTACTAGTATAATTTTATTCTCAAAACAACCCTGTGATAGAGATACCATTATACCCATTTTAGAGATGAGGAAATTAAATGTTATTCTGAGGGAGCAGCTAGGTGGCACAGCAGATAGAGCATGGGCACTGGATTCAGAAGGAACTGAATTCAAATCGGGCCTCAGATACTTGACACTTACTATTTGTGTGACCCTGGGCAAGTCATTTGTCCTACCCCCCAAAAATGTTATTCTGAGACAGAGTTGATAGGCTTCACCCAACTGCAAAGGAATTTGTGATACATAGAAAGAAAAAAAAGATTAAGAACCCTTAATTTAGAGTTTCTTTTCTCAATGAGAGTATAGTAGATTGAATGTTGGTCAGTATTGTACATTGAGCTAAAGCTTATAAATAAATTTTGTGTTTTTAAGAGAGGTAGACATGACTTTTAAAATGCTAAAGCAATAGATAGCCTAGGCAACAACAATCAAGAACAGAAACTTATACTATGTATGTTTAAGAAACTTACATTTCTTAATATTTTGCTCTTTTATAATATTTCTTTTAAAGCTTTCCATAATGTGGTCTGGGTGAGAGAAGGGAGTAGGAAATCTCTTTTTGGAAACAAGAAGTTGCCACTTCAGTCCTATCCCACATCCCACATGATTCACTACATCAGGACAGAGCTACAAAGGTTGAAAGTTTTGAATGGAAAGTCTCACATCACCTTACAGTTCAGAATTATTGAAATTGAATTCTACTCATGACTTACACATGACTTTGAGGATGAGAGTTACACAGAAGAAAACAGCACAATTGTTACTTAATCATAAATGTTATTATAGTGCCATGCCCATTTATATGAATGTAAACCATAGTGGAAAAAACACATTGTATTTCCTATGTATGTTTTACTTATTGGTTTCCATTTCTCTATTAGAAGAAGTGAGGAAGAGACCTGAATTGATACATAATACTGTCATTCAATCATCACGACACAGTGAAAAGAGTCCTGGACTCTCATGTTTTTTTTTTCATGTTCTAATCTTTAACAAAGTTAGTCTATAGTTCTAAATCCTGTATATTTATTTTATAATTTTATTTCTTTGTGTATTTGTAGAATTCCCACTTTCCTCCATTGACCTGAACCATGAAGATGAGAAACATTTCTTGACTATTTTTATTATGTGCCCTAGTTCAATTTGATTCAATTCATGCCATTATTTCAAGTTCTAGTTTGATAGAACCTGCCACAGCTCATGCTGCTCTAGCCCAGGTTTGCCTCTGTTCCAGATGAGACATCAGAGTGGTACTTTTAGGTTGATGGAGGGGTCTTTAGATAGAGGGTGCTTAATGACTGATGAATATATGACTAAGTATCAGGAGATCCAGGATCTCAGATTGATTCTGCTAATAGAGAGCAATATGAGTCGGAGCACTGAAATTTTATGATTCAGAATTCCTGTCTCATAGACAAGGAAATTTAGGCCAAAAGAAGTTAAATGTCTAGTCCATGAGCACATATCAAGTATGCTTCAGAGGTATGACAAGAGAAATTCTAGCTCAGAATTCTTGCCACCACTGTGATAAGAACAAGACTGTGATGAGGAAGAAACTGACTCAGACTTCTTGCTCTATTATAATAAGAAGACACTATTCCAGTCTCTGTTTTGAGATTCGTACATTGTTCCTAGAAGCCAGAAGGTCATAGCACCTTCCAGAAAGGTTGGGTAACAAGTCACAGTCCAGTTTTGAACAGCTGTCAGGTATCCTTATCTTCCCTTTTCCTCTACCTGTCAAATGTGTGTGCCCTTATCTTCTACATTCTGTAAAGTGACAATTTTCTATGCTGCTTCTATGTTAAACTTCTATATAATATTGCTGAAGCTAATGATCTGGGCTCTCTCACTGGTAAGTTTTTCAATGGAGCCTGAACTCTGAGCATAAAAGTAAAACTCAAGTTAACTATCTCTACATTGTTGGTTTGGTGAGTGGTACCAGTACCTAATCAATGGATTCTCTGATAAGTTTTGTCTCAAAGCCAAGATAGAAACTGGGGTTCTCTTAACCCTAGAGCCATTGATCAAGAATGTATGATTATAAGATTCAACATTTATATAATATTTTTCCTATTTCCATACTTTTGAAACATAAGCTAATTGAAAAATTCCTGATTGTTATGGAGGGGATATTCAGGAAGAAAAGAAAATTGACGATATTTCCCCATCTTTAAAAGAAAAAGAAAAAAAAAACATGAAAACTAAGATGCTGTTGAAACATACTTGCTCCTTGAAAGGAAAGCTATGGTAAATCTGGACAGCATAATAAAACATAGAGATATCAATTTGCCAGCAAAGAGCCATATAGTCTAAGCTATGGTTTTTCCAGTAGTAATATATTTCTGTGAGAGTTGGACTATAAGAAAAGCTGAGTGCTACAGAATCAACGTTTTCACATTATGGTGCTGGAGAAGACTTTTGAGAGTCCCTTGGGCAACAAGGGGATCAAATAAGTTAAAACTTAAAGACATTAACTGAATATCGATTGGAAAGACAAATACTGAAGCTGAAGTTTAAACACTTTGGCTATATAATAAGAAGACAAGGCTCACTGAAAAAGACTGATTCTGAGAAATACTTAAGGCAAAAGGAGAAGGGGATGACAGAGGAGGAGATGGAGAGATAGTGTAATAGAAGCAATAAACATGAGCTTGGATAGACTTCGAGAGACTGTGGAGGACAGAAGGACGTGGCACACTACGGTTCATGGAGTCACAATGAGTTGGAAACAACTGAATGACTGAACAACAACAATAACAACTCCCTTTTAGTACTATATTTTCAAATTTGAGAAATATTTAGAAAAAATTAGCAGGTACTTTAATAGAATTCCTCTGGAACTAGTTTGGATTTGGCCTATATCTGATTCAAATAAAAGTCTGCCTCAAGGAGCTTTGGGGGGAGGTGGAGAGTAGGAATTCAGCGACTATGCAGATAAGCAAATACAAAGTTTTTACAAAATAGTTTCAGGAAGAAGGAGCACAAGTGACATGGCATGGTAGGACTCAAGAAAGGCCTAGTTTAGGAAGTGGAATTTCAGCTGTGTTTTGAAAGAAGATAAAGGTTCAGGTGCAGAGGGAGTTGATTCCAAATGTGGTCAACTACTTACACAAAGGCACAATGGTAAAAGATGAGAGATTATTTACTGGGAACAGGAAGCTGAAAGGTTGAAGTAAAATAGCTAGTACATAAAAGAGAGTAATAAGAAATTAAATTATAAAGATAGGGGGGAGCCAGATCTCAGAAGGCTCTAAATGAGAGCCTGATAATTCTGTATTGTTGTTATGAGCAATAGGAGCCTCTGGAAACCTCTGGCCAGGGGAGTGACTTGGTTATCTCTGTGTTGACTCTGTTTCAAAATAGTCCAGAAGAAAAGTGATGAAGACTTGAACTGGAGACAGGTTTTGGTGAATTCCCATGGAGTTCCTTAATGAAAAGGAATAAGGTGAGAAATTCACTCAATTCACTCAGAAATATGCAGCAAACCAGATTCAAGTAGTACTGGGATTTGTCAGGTTAAGTCTACATGACACAAAACTATCTTGTTGAATTTCTGTAGAGCAGCATATCACATTTCTAGTACTTTCCTTTGACTCCTATCCATATCAACTGTGGCAAAGGTGAAACAGAGCTGTCATGAAAGTGTGGAAGAGAAAAGTAAAATAATTCAGATAATTAGTATATAAGATTTATGAAATAGGAATTTAAAAAAAACTCATTAGTCTCATACTCAAGCATGTTTACAGATGGAACGGAGAATACTAATCTGATTATTTCATTATACTTTAGCAGGTTGTGATATTATACTTTAGCAGGGAATAACTTTCATAGCTTTACAAGAATTTTGCCTGTATTTGGAAAATGCTCATGATCCTCTAGATTCAGTGTAAGCTCCTTCCTGAGACCATAGCTTAATGCTTCAATTGCGAAACAACATGCAGTGCTAAATCCTCTCGTGTACAATAGTTTCTAAAAAAAATTCACCTGGGAGAAAGTATCAACAAGGCACTGTCTTGTAACACTATACCATCACCACTACTACATATTTATCTAGTACCTTAATATTTGCAAAAGCACTTTTACATGTTAACTCAATCCTCACAATAACCCTGTGGGGTAGGTGCTATTGTTATCCCTATTTTGTAGAAATGGAAATGGGCCCAGAGAGATTTGCACAGGGTCACACAGCATGTATTTGAGGCAGAATTTGAATTCAAATTTTCTTGACATTGTGAGAATCAGAGTGCCACCCCCTGCTGAGAAAGACATTGTGAGAACCAGAGCAGCACCACCCTGAGGAGAAAGCATGTGACTAGCATCTGGAAGTTACATCTATTCATAGAAATGACTGTAAGTCATGTCAGTCAATGCTATCAGCCAATTAACTTGGAGCTGTGTGTGGGGACCGTGCCTGGGTGGGCCGCAGGGAGCTTCTGCTCAGGGAGTGCTGGGATCTTTCTTTCTGTTAGAGGTCACAGTAGGAGCAGCAGGTGCAAGGAGCTAGGCTCTTTCTCCACGTGTTCTATTTACTAACCTCAATATACTTTAATAAATACTTAATGCACAAAGATTGGTGCTGTACGCTTCTAATTTAAGGCAACCACTCATTAGATTTTAATCATAGCAATTAGATTTTAAACATCACAACATCTAGTCTCTCAATATCCACTGGACCACTAGCTGCCTCTATTGTTGCCTTTTAAAATGTTTCCCATTCTCCAAGACCCAACTGAAGTGCTATATCTTAAATGAAGACTTCCTGATCTTTCCTTTTTCAATGAGCCCTTCATTGCACTTTGTTGGTACTTCTTTTATCTTATACCTGCTGCATGATCCTTCTTTCTCTCAAGGAAAGTGGGAGGCAGTGTGGTAAATTGGACAAAGTATTGGCTCTGGAATTCCAGTGCCTGGCACATAGTAAATGTTTTATATATATATATATATGTGTATATATATATATATATATATATATACACACACACACATATATATAAAATACACATATACATACAAACATACATACATACACACATATATACATACATATATATACACACATATATATGTACGTACATACACACACACACATATATAAATTGGCTTTGCATTCAAAGCCAAATCTCTTCTTTCACCTGATTACTTGTGTAATTTGGGGCAAATAATTATTTTCTATGCTTCAGTATCCAGTATCCAGTATCCGCGATTATAAAATGATTGATTTGGACTAGAATTCCACTAAGATCTGCCTTCCCCCGCCCCATCCAACTCTAGATCAGACACTGTATAATAACTTGCTTTATACTTGCCACTCATGTCTAAATCAAGCTAGTTAGCCACAATGCCTAGGAAGTATTATTGTATGGGAGTATTATGCTATACTCAATCAGAGCCAAGATGCAACATCCAACTCTTTGGTTACAAACCCAATAGGAGCTGTGTTTTCCACACTCTCACTAAATTCCCAGATCTTTTAAAGACATGTTTCTGAAAGTTTCCATGCATCAACAGGCTCAGGAATTGCACCCAAACACGTAAATAAGCACTTGGTTCACATTGGCAAATACCCTCTCTCATTCTCATACTAACATCAACTAACACCCCTCAACTGCAACATGCTTTCCTCATGTCTCTTGTTCAAAACTGGTCCCAGCAAACTGGTCACAACAGAGAGCACAAACACCAAATCAAATCTCCTTTCCATGAAAGTGTCCTAACACTTCTCTTAGAGGGGTGGTAATCATACTAGAAGCAACTGAATATCGTTCAAGTCTTATACATATGAACTTGCAGCATTCTAATTATACTATGCTGTCTGTATACTTTTCCTGTGTTTTCGACTAAATTTTAACCTTGACAAGGATGGGGACATTCATTGTTGTATAGCCAATATCTTGTACAGTTTCCTGTACATAGGTAATACTCAATAGGTATTTGGCGAATTGCTTTTTGGGTTGTTTTTGGTTTTGGGGGGGCCTTTTTGGGGGGCTATGGGGGCTAAGTGACTTTCCCAAGGTCACACATCTAGTAAGTATCAAGTGTCTAAGTCCGGATTTGAACTCAGATCCTCCTGAATCGAGAGCCAGTGCTTTATCCACTGAGCCGTCTAGCTGCCCCATTGGTGAATTGCTTTTTGTTTTTTTGGTGGACTTTAAGTCATAAAAATAACACAATAAGCAATTACATATTAAAATTTCCTTGCCAAATCTCTGATTGTATTTGTGAAAAAACAGGTAACATGTCTGAAAAAAAATACCTGGCTATTATTTGTTTCATTAAGCTAAACCATATTTTGTTTTAATTACATGACAACGGGAATGCCTTAGGAATTTCCATATCTATAAAATGATGGTGTTTCACTAGATGACTTCTGAGGTCTCTTCCAACTCTAGATAAATGACTTTATTGTCCTATTAAAGGAAAGAAGAATCAGTTATTAAATGTTTATTATTTGCAAAGCATTTGGTACTGGGAATGCCATTAGAAAAATGAGACAGCACCTACTGTTAAAGGAGGGATTTACATTCTAAGAGACATTTAGATGTAGGGTGGATGGAAAACCCTGGTGGTCAGTGCAGAAGCCAAACAGTAAGGGCCGATGGTCCAAATGGTAAATAATCCAGTTTGGCTATAGTACACTAGGGAGGTAAAGCTGATAAACAAACATTTCTTCTTTTGTCACCCTTTTAAGTAAGTATTAATAAATGGCATAAGCAAAAGCCTTTCAGGTGTGGGTTCTTAGCCTTTTTGGTGTCATAGCCCCCATTAGCTGTCCAGTGAAGCAAACGGGCCCATTCTCAAAATAATGATTTTAATAATTTTTTAAAATGTGAAATTTTAGAGAGTAGTAAAAATAAATTGTATTTTTCCCTCATCCACATTCTAAAATCTCCTGAATTATAACCATAGAAAGAAGTTCATGGATACCAGGTGAAGAATCCCTGTTTTAGACCAAGCATCTACCACTCACAGTTCAGTATGTCCTTCTGTTTCATACATAGGGGTTCCACCTTTGTTCCCCATGGGTCTTTTAAATCAGCATGGCATTCCTCTGTACTGATTAAGATGAAAGTTCCCTCCAGAAAAGGCTTTATTTAATATATGGTGTTAAAGATAGATTTTAAAATGTAGGACTCACTGACATGTCTTATCTATTAGTTGCAATTACTCATTAGTTGGTTTTGCTTAACTTTTTCTGGGAACATTGCTTATGGGGAGTGTGGGATGGGGATGATGGTGTAGATTCCTGTGAATTGTCTAAGGTATTGAAACAAAAATGTGCCAAAATATTTATAATAAAAGAAAGGTATTACATGGTTAAGGTCTTGAGCCTGTGATAAGAAGCTATCTCTCTCAAGTATATTGCTTTATACTTTATCACAGCATTTCAAAGCAAGGTTGAAAGGTTGAATTCCTCATTTAAGGAAGTAGAAACTTGATCCAACAGCTAATGGCTTGGTCTGAGCAGGTTTCACTCCCTTCACTGGCTTCATCATTACAGACTACAAAAATGCCTTGACTCATCATTGCTTGTAATTCATAGGCAGTTGACAGCTGTCAGTCAGACAGGACTCAATTGACCGCTGCCTCATCTAGAAGCATACATAAAGCAAGGGAGAGAGCACAGGCTGACAGACTGTTTTGTTGATATTGATCAAACACTAATTAACCATTTTGGCAGGGAATCTGCCCTCATTATGACAGAACACACCAGTTTGTAACAATTAGATGAAATGTTTCAGGGAATAAGTCCTGATGCTGTCCTGTCACGTCCAAATGCACCAATTTATTCCAGCTCTAAATGCTTCTATACCACCCACCACCTTTTTCTCTCTCCACCCTATCCAATCCTATAGACACAGCAAAATCGTTCCTAATGGTGTCACAGAAACAAGTTGTGAAAAATATAGACTGGTCCCTGACTGCACTCCCAAGTCCTAAAACAATGCATTAGCAGATGAGGATCATTTATACCACACTTCATCACATTTCCTGCATATGCTAAAATAGAATTTGCAAGATTACTATCATCAAGAATCATTTATTGGTGTCTACTTGGTAGAGGGCACTGGGATAGCCATTGGTAATAAAAAGGAATAAGAAACTAACTTTCTCCTTGAGGAGTTTATAATTATAACCTGGAAGGAAGATAGTGTGCTAGAGTAGAAATGCATTGACCTTGTATTTAGGAGACTTAATGAGTCTGTGATCTGATGATATGAGTTTGAATCCTGGCTTTATCACCAATATGACCTGGGGAAAGTCATTCTCTCAGCTTTGGTTTCCTCATCTGTAAAAATGAATGGGTAGAACATCATGACATCTAGGGTCATTTTGAACTCTAAATCTACAATCTTATCACCTAATCAGGGCATAGATAAATGTCAATTTCAAAGCAAGAGACAGGGGGCAGCTAGGTGGCACAGTGGATAAAGCACTGACCCTGGATTCAGGAGGGCCTGAGTTCAAATACAGCCTCAGACACTTGACACTTACTAGCTTTGTGACCCTAGGCAAGTCATGTAACACTTATTGCCCTGGGGAGGGGGGGGGTACCAAGAGACAGGGTAGGCAAACAAAAAACAGGAAGATCCAAAGGCCAGAGGTCTGAGCAAAGGAAATTGTTCAAAGTCATAGGAACACACAATATAAAGTCAGAACTTATGGCTGAGATTGTTTCCCTTAGTTTCTCATTTTCCACAAAAAGGAACTGAGGTGTAGAACAGGGAAGAGATTTGTTCAAGGTCACAAAGGAGGTAGCAGAATCGTATATGAAACCCATGACCTCAGATTCTAAATCTGGTGAATGACTCTTCTTCTCCTAAAGCAAGAAACCCTCAGGAAATGTAAAAAAAGGCAAACCAAACAAATAAGATACCTGAGATAACTCTCACCATAGGACCAGAACATTTATTTAGTTCTTTTTGAGGAATCCAGTGCAATTAGCACCAGCTCTACAGTTGAGGCAGCTCTCTGCCTAAAGTATGTGAGTGGTGGGAAAACCTCAATTAATGACAGACAACTTAGGTATTATCCTTTGTTTCAAAAGTACAATTAGTTACTAAAAATGCTGATTATACAAATGAAAGTATATGACTCTAACCTGAAAGAATAGAAGTAGAAAACTAGTCCAGAAGAATAATAAAAATATCCATTATGTTTATCCAAGAGCCCCAACAGGGCCAAGTCTTTTAATAATCAAGTCACTCAAAGATTATCTAATTAAATCATTTTTATGATTATCAACTTTTTCATTTTACCAAGGAGAGAACTTAGGCCAAGAGCTAGAGAGTGGATAAAGATAATAAAAACTGGCATTTACATAATGCCAATAGTCAATACGCATTTATTAAATGTCTAATATGACCAGGAACTGGGCTAAGTTCTGGGGATAAAAATATGAAAAAATAAAGTCCCTGTTCTCAAGGAGATTACATTCTACTGGGAGAAGACAAGATACAAAAGGAACAGAAAGGTGTTAGGGGTGCAGGGTGGAGAACGGTAAAATAGATGGTATCTAATGGGGAAGGTCATGGTAGAGAATTCAGAGGTGTTCCAGAGTAGTGCGTCCAGGTGAGAAATGAGATTTTTGACCCCCTCAAATGGAGGTTGTTAAATTCAAGTCTCTACCTTTTAATCAGAAGAGCAGAGGGTAGGGATGAGGTAGAGTAAAAAGGCTATTAGGCTCTTGCAGCATGATGAGTTTTAACCAATAAAGATCTTCCTGGAGGATGGTAGAAAAGCCAAAGATATACCAGAATAGTGCACTCAGCTGAGAAATGAGCAGAGCTCCTTTCATTTTGTTTTTTTGTTTGTTTTGTGGGACAATGAGGGTTAAGTGACTTACCCAGGGTCACACAGCTAGTAAATGTCAAGTGTCTGAGGCCAGATTTGAACTCAGGTCCTCCTGAATCCAGGGCTGGTTCTTTATCCACTGCACCACCTACCTGCCCAAAAGAGCTCCCTTCGTAACTGTAATGCTTTAAAGTTTGCAAAATTGTTGACATACTTTTAACTCCCAGGAGCCTTATAAGAATGCTCTGGAATAGATAATTCATCCTTAGATTCCTCCTTAGAGGAGGAAACTAAGGCTTAGAGAGTTTAAATGAGTTGCTCATGACCACATATCTAAGTATGTTCAGGGGTTAGATTTAATTCTTGGTATTTCTGAATACAAGTCTAGCACCCTAACCCTAAATATTATGTCAATTATTTACTCAAACAACAAGCATTTATTAAATGCTTATTATGAGCCAGACATTAGATAGATATTGGGAGATACAAAGTTAAAAAAAAATTGAGGGCAGCTAGGTGGTGCAGTAGATAAAGCACCGGTCCTAGATTCAGGAGGACCTGAGTTCAAATTTGACCTCAGACACATGACACGTAGTAGCTGTGTGACCCTGGGCAAGTCACTTAACCCTCATTGCCCCGCCCCTCCCCATTGTCCTTGATCTCCAGGAGCTTATATTCTATTGAAAAAACTAACAATAATATATGCAAAACATTTACAAAGTAAACATAAGGTAATTTCAGAAAGGAAGCACTACTAGCTAGGATGATTAGGAAGGTTCTTATATAGGAGTTGGGGTTTGATCTGAGCTCTGAAGGAAGTAGCAGTGCCAGGATTCAAACCCAGGCCCCCTGACTCTATATAAAGTACTCCTTCATCTGTGCTTAATCATACTAATTGTCCTTCCTACTTATTGTTTTCTTGCATGAATTCAACTTCTATTTAGTATTCAGGACATTTTCTCTCTCCCCAAAACAGTATCCTTCAAATCCCTTAAAGCTCATGAAGAAAATGTCAGCTTCTACACTGGAAAAAAAAAAAATGCACAGAAGAGAACAGAAGGAAGTTCAAAAGGGGACATAGACAAGCAGAGCAGCATTAAAACTCCTATGATAAATTTAATATACACTTTTTAAAAAGACATAATAAAAATTCTTCTTTGTATAACAAACTGTTTATTCTTCTTGATTGTCAAGTTGCTAATAATAAGTTTTTTGAAAAAAAAAAGCCACAGAGAAACTGTGGAAAGAAAAAAAATCATCTTCTAAACAAAAGAAAACTAATGTGTTAAAACATTGTGATCATTTACGAACATCTAAAAACAAGGAAAATAAAATGCTAAAATGTTTAATATATTTAAGAATATTATTATTTAATTAAAATAACCAATAGAAGCATTTGGCAAAATTGACAAAACAGATTTAAAAAATAAAAAAGTTTGGGTGGTCTGAGATAGGTTGGATAAAATCAAACAGATCAGAGACAAGGAACATTATGGAAATCATAAAAACTGTAGAGCTGGAAAAGACCTTAGAGATCCGCAAGTCCATTCCAATTACATTACAGGTATAGAAACGGAATCCAAGAGAGGTGAGGGGACTTGCTCAAGGTTACAGAGTTTATTAGTGGTTGAGTATGTCTCTAGACCCTTGAGCCAGTTTTTTCCATACCTGTGGTAGAAAAATCCATCAAATGGAAGCCTGTTTGTAGTTCCATTGTGAATCTTTTTTTTTTAATTCTTCAAACTCAGCAATCATATCAATTTCCTCCAGCAGTCAATTTTAGCTCCATCTTATTGATACCCAAGGACTCCATGGGGCAAGGAAGATGTCTGCTGGTCTCCAGCAAGAGCTAGCAACAAATGGGACTGCCTTCCCTGTCCCTCACTTCAGGGTACCCAAGAAAATACCTTTAATCTTTCTTCTAGTGCTCCCTTACCTCTTTCCCCTCTTTGAGGGGTACTGACTACTTTCCCCTACACCTACAAGATGAAACCTATAATTATTGCTCTCTTTGGATCCTTAGGCACATTCTCCTCTTCCCAGAGGTTGTGGGCCACCTCCCACATGCTCCCCACCTTGCTCCATACTAAGAATTCCTTGGCCTTGCCATATGTATAACGAATGAATCTTTGAGAGCTCAACTTTTGTTCTTTGTTCTTGGTTCTTGGTTCCACAGCTGAACTCCCCTATATGTATTGATTCCCCCAATTAGAATATGAGTTTCCTGAAGGTGAGGACTATCTTCATTTCTTTTTGTAGCCTCAGTACTTACCATAGTACTTGGGATACAATAAACACTTAATAAATTATTTTTCATTCATTCATTGATTCATTCATTGATTCATTCATTCCTACATTCATTCACAGTTAATTCACTGCAGCTTTTTACATTTTCTTCTCACAAATCCTAGAAACCTTTTATTTAAAAAAAATGTTTCATGGGCACAAGTGAAGGCCTCAGGCTCTCCATCACATTATTCACTTATTCTCACAATATCATGAGCCCATTGCCTTTTTAAATTATACATTTTCTTGACTTGTCCTCAAGTCATTATTGGTAATGTACTGCATCCTGCTTATAACTACCAGATGTCTAACTTTATCCTTTGAGTCATTTGGAATTTTTTATTCTTCATAGAATCAAAGGGAAGTACAATAAATTATCTGGATCTCAGTAGGAAAAGAGGAAAATGTAGGCAATTAGACCTTATTAGAATTAAACAGACATTGCTAATGATTAAATTTGCTTACAGAATTGTTTCTTTTTTTCATTAGGGTAGAAAAGAAATGGATTAATTGGTACATAAAAGCAGCTGAACACAGTCATACTATTTAGTGCATGAAACCATGCTGATTTGGTTCCCTACAAATCTGTTACATAATCACAAGTGGTCTCTCACTGCTAGAAGGCAATCTTTCTATACCTCCATAATTAACTCATGATCCCACTCACCATAACTACTCTTCCAAATCTTTTCTTCCCTCCTCAAATCATTCATGACCCTCTCTCTACCCACCCTCTCATCTGAGGACTTTGCCTAATATTTTACTGGGAAAAAATGAGGCTCTTTGCCAAGAGTTCCTTCTCCTCTCTTCATCTCACATTACCTATATTCCTTTGTGATAAAATAATGGAATTTGGCAGATGCCCAGGAGCCCAACCTGATTAATTTAGTATTGTTTGAATTGGGTGAGAATGAGAAACTAAGTACCTACTTAAAGATGATTGGATGGAGGCCACACTTGGCCAGCCCTGAGTGATATATTAGTGTACTACTGACGTCAGCAAGAGACCACTCTCACAACCAGCTTGAAGGACCTCCCCTTTGGGGGAGGGAGAAAGGAACAAGGAAGTGAACACTCACTAATAGAAGAACTCTCTTTTTGGTGAGAAGGAAGGAGAGTGGTAGGAGATGGAGTGTGTGGGGGGGGTGCCATCTTAGTCATTCGGACACCGGCTTGGTGTTGAGAAATTTCATGTGGGCTGCTAGGAAAGGAAATTGCTTTCTTTCTCTCTGGTTATACCAAATTAGATTTGAGCTGGGATTTCCATGCTATGAGGAATCTGTTCTCAATCTCTCTTTTCATTAACTTATAATATATATTTTAATAAATCTTTAAAGGCCTAAACTCTTGCTGAATTTATCAGTGATTTTAGCCAGCTTCCCCCAAAGACTGGGGGTGCAGATTAGAACCCACAATTTAGATTTTAAACAACACACCTCCTACCACTATCTTCTCCTTCATCCTTGTCTCACATGAAGATGTGACTCTTATTGCCAAGGCAAACTACTCCACATGATTAAGTGATCTCCTTGTACCCTGTCTCTTTCAGCAGACTGCTCCCTAGATCATCGCTACTCTCACTTATCTTCAAACCCTCCCTGTCTACCTTACTGCTTCCTTATTGCCTATATACATTTTTTTTTCTTGGATGAGACAATTGGGGTTAAGTGACTTGTCCAGGGTCACACAGCTAGTAAGTGTTAAGTGTCTGAGGCCAGATTTGAACTCAGGTCCTCCTGACTCCAGGGACAGTGCTCTATCCACTGCATTGCCTAGCTGCCCCAGTTATACTAATGTGTTAAAGAAATATAGGAATCTCAGAGATGAGACAAAGATAGCCAACATTTGGGGTGACATTTTATAAAAATGAGAACACAGACATAAAGAACACACATTGCATGGATGCCTTTCTTTTTTTTTAATGGCATGTGTGATTTATGCCATTCTTTTAGTCTCTTCCACTCTTCAAGATATGTTGAAATTCAACCTAAATGCTTTCAAAAGGATAGTAACTATGAGAACATTGAAAATGAAACTTATCCAGATGGAGCTGATGTCTATTTATGAAATTCAAGAATATTTTCACTTATTAACAACAGTAGCAATGATTTTTCTTAAAAATAACTTGTAATACAATAGTTCCAAAGAGAAAGAAAATTAATTAAACTTAGTCTTTAGCTGTAAAATATAGAGCTCTCCCTCACTTAAATCAAATTCAGTGCAAGTCATGACATCACCTCTGATGTTGTGGTTCTCTTCAAAAACAAAAAACAAACAATAGAGCTCTCAGAATTGTATTATATAATTTTGGTAACTATGAGGGGTACAAATAGCAATAAGTGTGTAATCAGGCAACCTAGATAAAGATAAATGATCCTACTTCAGGGGAATGTTAAGTTTGGAGTGGCAAATCACTTAAACTCTGGGCCACAGGGTCCTGTAAAATAAGGAAGTTGGACTAAATGACTAATGAGCCACCTTCCAATTCTAAACTAATGATTCTATTATTATTTAACTTTTCTAATATTTAAGTTGTTCATTCACTTAATCATCTATTTCATAGTCATTAAATGATAAATTTGATCAGAAGGAATATAAACAACTTTAGGTAAGGAAAGAGATGAGACTAGAAACCTTAACACTTTAACCCACTTCCCTCAATATATTTTACACAAAAAATTGCCAAGAACTTCTTGTGCTCTAAATAATGTGACAATTTCCTTCTGTAACGATTGGAATAACGCCACCTGCTGGATACTAACTGTAGAAGAGTTCTGCCCATGAAGCGAAGGTCTTTGAGGGCAAGACCAGGAGTCTTTTCTTTGGCGTCACTTCCTGACACGGGCTAGTGGGAGGAGGAAGGAAGAGACTGGTGCTCAGTCTCACTCTCTTTCCTTTGTTTGGACTCTGGTGGAGAGCGGAGCTAGAAATGTGCTCTCCCTTTAATAGATAGGAATCTAGGCCTTTCTCTCTCTCTTTACCAAATTCTTGTTTTCCTTAATAAACGCTTAAAGGTCTAACTCTTGCTAAAGCTTATAATTTATTGGCGACCACTCATTAGATATTTTAGACAGACTAGCTAGAATTTTAGCCCTTAACACTTCCTTCATATTGTTGAGTGAGTAAAACCAAAATAACTTGTCCAAACTTCCAGTCAAGAATTTTACTTTGAGAGAAGGCATGTTAAATTCATTGCTCTGTTTTAAAAGGTAAATTACAGACATGAACTTTATTAATTTAACTGAGATTTACTTCTTATTTTTAATACAGAAAGGAGGCAAAGGAATAGAAAAAGTCAAAAATGAACCAAAAGATATTAATACAAGTTCTCATACAGGACTGGAAGCTTTCAAGTGTATTCATTGATGATTTCATTATTGATGATTCCAATGGATTTTAGAGGCAGCTGAAAGAAAGAACATTGGTTAAATTGTTTGGCCTAGGGTCATGGAAGTCCTGGCATCAGACACTTACCAGTGGGTATGACCCTTGGCAAGACACAATTTGTTTGCCGCAGTTTCCTCAATTATAAAATGGGGATAATTATATGTACCTCGAGAGTTGTGAAGATAAATTGAGCTAATATATGTTGTTGTTGTTGTTTTTTTAAAAAAAGCTCTTGGCAAAGTTCCTGACACATGATAGTTTCTATATAAATGCTCATTTTCTTCCCCAATTAGAACACAAAGACAACTCCTGTTCTTTGAATGGATAAAGTTTTAAATATTTAAACAATTATTATGTGTTAAATGCATTTAACAGCTATTATAGATGTTATTAACTGAGCCTCCACTAAAAAGTCTTCATCTGATGCTTCATCATGTTATGGAGACAACTCTGCTTTCTTAAATCTATGCCAGTGGAATATAAACTATGACACCCTACTAAACAAAATTATTTCAATATTGGTCCAGAGCTAAGCTCAGAAAGGTGTATCACCAATGCCATCAGGGAGAGATTTTTTACCAGCCCCTATAATTTGAGAGGCCATTTATTCAACAGTAGAAAGGTAGAGATCTGAATTGGTGAAGGAAATACCCATATCAATGAGATCATGTGGTAATTATAGATAACTAGCTCAGCACTATAAGGACTCTAGGCCTTGTCATATACCCTTCCTCTGTACCTTGAGAATTTGGGGATTTTCCATCTTCTCTGCAGGTGAAATATTTTATAGATGTTATGTAGTCTCCACAATTAGAATGTGAATTAGAATGTGAATGTGTTTTTGCCTATTTTTATTCCAATTACTTAGCACAGTAGTTGCCACACAATAACCATTTTATATTTGTTTTCCCTTTTCATTTATCAGTAAGGCAAACACTGCAAAAGGGAAAAAATATTCTTAAGAAAAACTTAAACTTCCAACTTAGACTAGTAAGTTAGACTCACAGAACCATGGACATTTTAGACTCAAAAAGCATCTGTAAGAGTCCAATGTCCTCTCTTACAAATGAAAAATTTGAAATACTAGAGTACTTTTGGGAATTGTCGCAAATCACACAACTAGCGAGCCTCAGAAATAAGCCTAGAAACAAGATTTTCCTACTCTCAACCCAGGATATCATACCCAAATCAAATAAGAATAAAGTTTCACTTTCAAAAATATGAATAATTTAATGTTAGGTCTTGATTTAATAACAGATGCTAGTGTTTAAATTGTATTTCTGTATTCATTAGCTGTTATTAACTCTGTTGACCTGATACCTTTTTCTACTTTACTATAAGCATAGTCTCCATTACACTTTCAACATTAATTAAGAGAGGAAAAGAAGCTTCCTGAAGTTTTAGTTTAAACTTCATAGCTTCACTTGTGAATCTATCTCCTGACAGGCTTACAGTATAACAAGAAAATAGGCAGAGGGACCCTTGTTTCAAGACTATATGTTGCCTTTAAGCTACCCCAAAGGAATTCTGACTGAATAATGAATGAAATAAAGTAGATAAAATAGAAACATATAATTTTGGGGGCAGATTGGAAACATCATATATTCAAAGCATATATCAAATTTTCAAAGAATCAATTTATCCATGTGATATAGTTCTTTTCTCCAGCACAGGCTAATTCTGATACATGTTTAAAATATAAGATACTTTCTATCATTTATGCATGTGATATGTATATCTGCTATGTCACAAAAATGTCATGGTCTTATGATTGTTTTTGGACAAAAGTCTTTCCACTGTGTTCCAAACTGAAAGGTGCTTTTAATGTATCCTTTGGGGCTATACTTCCTATCCTAGAATGTGTAGACCCAAAAAAGTCTACATGGTAGTAAAGGAGGTGAGGTTTAAAATGGGCTTTCTCTAAGACAGATTCTGAATTGGCTGACACAGGCACTTAGGGGATCCCTTAATTGTATATTGCCTTGGGGATCCATTTTTAAATCAATCCAAGAGAAGAGAAAGAGACTGATTTCTCTCAATGATAGCTGTCTATGGCAATATGGGAAATGACTTGTGGCATTCTCACAATTTACTCTGTTGATAAAGACAGAAAAACACTTGAGTTTGTCCTGACAACATTGGTAACCTAACTTTGTGTAGACTCATTGCTTTAGTATGAAACTCATATACACACAAACACATATAACATGATGTCATAACCCTCTAGTTTTCTTGGTTTTAAAGAAAAATGAAAATTTATATTTTCCCCTCAAAACATATAATTTGATTTTTTTTCCTCTATTTTCCTTTAAGGGATTCTGAAAAGGAAATTCAAGGCAGGAAAAATATACATACACATATACACATATATGTATATATACATATACACTTATACATATTCATGTGCATGTATATACATATTGAATAAGAAGATAAGGAGTCATGCGTGAATGAAAAATTGTAATCTAGGCATCCAGTTGCACTTTGAACTGTTCTGGGTATAAATTGATATTTATTTCCCTTTCTCTTTTCCCCTCTCATCCCACTAAAAAGAGCTGGGTAGAATGAGAAAAACAATTAAAGTTAAAAAAGAGTGTTACTTGGGAATAGGTAATTAATACATTTTTATTTAAACTTTATAGCATTTACTAAGTGCCTACTATTCTACTCAATTAAACTAGCATTTGTCTTGCAGGCACTGTACCAGGTGTTGCCTATATTAAGACAAAAAACAAACATTCCCTGCCCGAAGAAACTTTACATTTTATTGAAAGAAACAATATAAACAGATAAAAAATACAAAATATGTAGAAAGGAAAGACCAAGGAATTAAAGAGTGTTGTAAACCTGACCTGAACTTTGGGGTAAACTAGGGATTCAAAGAGGGGGCAGTAAGAAAGGGAGCATTTCAGGCATGAGGTGGGCTAGGGGGGAAAGCGTGGGGGAAAAGGGCTCGAGTGGGAAAAGCAATGTCACAAATAAGAAATAGCAAGTAATTCAGTGTGACTGAAATACAGTGTATAAGAGGAAGTAACAGAAAATCAGAAAGATTGTAGCCAGATTACTATGGTTTAAATGCCAAATGGAGGAGCTTGCATTTCATTCAAGAGGCAGTAAAGATCCCCTGGTGAATTTTAAGCAGGGAAGTGACATGTTCAGATTTGTACTTTAGGAATATGAAATTGGCAACTGTGAGGAATGTAGATTGAAAAAGAGAAAGACTAGCGGCAGGGAAATCAATTAGGAGGTAATTGTCGTTGCCCAGATGAAAAGTGGTACAGTTCACTGTGTTATGTGCATGGAATGATGCAACATTAAAGAAGAAATATCCTCTGGTCTTGGTGACTGAAGAAAAGTTAAAAGAATTTGAATGATCAAGTATTGAAATATGATGGTTGATCACCAGTACAAAGAGTTTTCTATGTGGCATCAGAGGACATAAGTTTGCACCAAGGCTCTGTCACCTGTAACAATGTTTCTTCACTTCTTTGGCTCTGAATTTGTTCATCTATAAAATGAGGGGGTTGAATTGGATGACCCTTAGAATCTATGATCCTAAGTAAATGAGGTTTTCGCTATCTCCATTTGTTTTCAGTGTCTTTGGGGGCTACAAATTACCCAAAGTTTACTTACATTTTATGCATAATTACATATGATCTATAACTATTTTCAGGGACCCATTGGTACAAAATTCCAGTAGGTTTATTTCTCTGATCTTTTTCTTGGCCATAACACTGCAGTTTTATAATTCTTAGGCAAGATAGAAAAAAAATTAAAGAAAAAAATGGTGATAAGTGTCAGATAACATATGTACCATCAACCAATATGAAAAGTTATAAGAATGATCTTCATTGCTACATGAGCACAATTAACTATGGAAGGGAAAGTCCTCGAGTCTGCATTGCTACATATACTTGAAATACTTGTGAAATAAATCTTTGCCAGATTAAATTAGAAGCTTATTTCACTACAATCAATTTTAAAACATTCTCTTAAATATGTCATTCAAACATTCCAGGGTCTATCATTTTCATCTTCCTCCTCTCCACCCTACCCCAACTTTAACCCAATCTTATGTCAGTCAGTCATTAAACTTTGTTGTTGTTGTTGTTGTTGTTGTTGTTTTGTTTTTGCAGGGCAATGTGGGTTAAGTGACTTGCCCAGGGCCACACAGCTAGTAAGTGTCAAGTGTCTGAGGTCAGGTTTGAACTCAGGTCCTCCTGACTCCAGGGCTGGTGCTCTAGCCACTGTTCCACCTAGCTGCCTCGAGTCATTGAACTTTTTAAAGCAGTTCTATGTCCCTGACCTCAAGGACCTTACAATTTAATGGGGGAAGTCAACATGCAAAAGGAAGAGAAAATGGGAAAAGAGGAAGAAGCTACTTGGTCTTGGGGCCTGATGGAAAATTCCAAGGGAGTCCAAGGTAGGTAGGAAATGAAGAGAGGGCTAACCTGGGCTTCCTCCTTAAATGGAGATTTTGGTTTGTTATCAGAGGGCAAGAAAGGCCCAAAGGACAGGTGTGAGTTTCAAGGAATAATGTAGTCTTATTAATTTCTGTTCCTCAAAATTTTCATTACTATGAATGTTGTCCTATCCCTCTTCTTTGGGAAATTATTTTTTAATTATAAAAGTATTTTATTATTTTACAGTTACATGTAGAGATAGTTTTCACATTTGTTTTTATAAGATTTCTAATTTCAAATTTTTCTCCCTCCCTCCCTTCCATCCCCCCCTCCCCAAGACAGCAAGTAATCTGATATAGCAAAATGGAAAAACCTCAAAAAAGAAAAACAACAGCACCAAAACAAGAGAAATAGTATGGTTCAATCTGCATCCATATTCCACAGTTCTTTTTTTTTTTTTCTATCTGGATTTGGAGACCATTTTTCATCATGAGTCCTTTGGAACTATATTGGACCATTGTATTGCTGAGAAGAATCAAGTCTATCACAGTTGATCAACACATAATGTTTTGGTTCCAAAGGTTTGTCATGCCAGGGTGGGAGTGGGGATAAGCTCCCACTCTCTATAAAATGCTCCAATAGCGTGCGTCTCAAATAGCCTCTGACAAATGAAGCCCAACTCTTGGCCTTCTTGTAGCCAAACTGTTTCCACTAATAGGAGAAGGAGTGAAGGCGAGTCACTGGAGCCTTAAAACCAGTCGCTTTGGGCAGGTGGGACTTGTTAGCCTTCACAGGCAACCCGCCTAGGGGAAAGAAACCCTGATTTTAAACCTCTGCTGCCTTTCGGCTATACCCATATATGGGAAAGGCTTTGGGAGTTAAACCCGAGGAAAAATCAGGAATTGGAGTCCCTTAGGAAGTTGGATGTTGGACATCACATCCCTCTGGCAACTCTTGCAGCAGCAGCACTGGTGCCAAACTGTATTGGCTCTGCCTCTCCTTTGGATCTACCAATGTCGCAGAGAGGAAAAATCTGCTACATGGGCAACAGCTTGTTTTCCATATTGATCCACCCAGGCCAGTGCCCTAGAGAGGACACTTCAGCTACTCCTCATGGGGTAGATACAACACGGGATGAGGCAGTTACTGGTTATAAGTCACTCAGGAGCTGTGGCTCCTGTATTGGACTGCACAGCTACACTGTGGCCTGTGGCTCTTCAAGGTGCTAATCCATAGTCATCTGAGACTGATGGAGGCCTGCACTGTGTACAATGTTCTCCTGGTTCTGCTCATCTCACTCATCATCAGTTCATGCACGTCTTTCCAGGTTTCTCTGAAATCTGCCTGTTCATTGTTTCTTACAGCACAATAGAATTCCATTACATACATATACCACAACTTGTTCAGCCATTCCCCAACTGATGGGCAGCCCCTCAATTTCCAATTCCTTGCCACCACAAAAATAGCAGATATAAATATTTTTCTTTATGTGGGTCCTTTCCCCTTTTTTATTATCTCTTTGGGAAAAAAGACCTAATACAGTGGTATTGCTGGGTCAAAGGGTATACACAGCTTTATAGTCCTTTGGGGATAATTCTAAATTGTTCCCCAGAATGGTTAGATTGGTTCACAGCTCCACCAATGATCCATTAGTGTTCCAATTTTCCCACAGCTTCTCCAACATTTATTATTTTCCTTTTTTATCATATTAGGGAAATTATTTTGATGAGTGAGTACGAGATATAGTCCAAAAGAACACCAAAAATTGGACCCCAAACCCCCCAGATTATTGAGAGGCAGTAATAACTAGGGAAATGAGGAGTTTTCTCTTGAAAAAAAAAGCTAAGGCGGGGGGCAGGGGAGCAATGGAAAAAGCACCAGCCCTGGATTCAGGAGGACCTGAGTTCAAATCCAGCCTCAGACACTTGACACTTACTAACTGTGTGACCCTGGGCAAGTCAGTTAACCCTCATTGCCCCGCCCCACCCCCCCAAAAGTTAGGGGTTCCAAAAAGTGAGAAAGGTTAGTATTCCTAGACAGAGGGCACATACAAGCAAATTTTTCTTCTTAATAAAGCACTTTCCCTGAATGGACTTCCTCCTTCCCCTAATACACACACACACACACACACACACACACACACACACACAAACATACATCCGAAGTCATAGATAATTTTCAGGCAGGCATGCACTATAGTCTTCTTCTTGTTAGCCTTGTGGAATGCTTATTGTTCCTTTATACAACACCCTGATTGTCCTTTCTTAAACTTAAAGTAGTTAGGGTACCTACAGCACATTTAAGAAATAGATGGCCTGTTTTTAAATTTGGGGAACTTAAAGCCTGGCCTAGAAGTGATAGCATAAGGTTGAATATGTTTAACCTACCTCTGCCAGGCTTCTATTAAAAATATACCAGAAAAATATATATTTATATATTGGAAAAGCATAAGTAGGAAAGTATTAAGTTCTATCCTGAACATACCCACCCTGCACTAAGGGATGTACATTCTACTAAAGGGCACATATTTCTGTATGCTCAGGATTTAGAGTTGAAAGGGAACTAATCTAATGATCTTATTTTTGTAGTTAAGGAAATAGGTTCCCTCTGTGCTGGATAGTTGTCTAGACAACCCTAGGGTAAAAACTAGGCCAGAACCTGCTTGATAAGGGGCAGGGAAAAAAATCTCCTTTCTCCTCTCTAGGATTCTAGACTTCCTAGGGGTTATAACACTATCAGGCTTGCCTTCAGTCAACCTGGGAAGGAAGGAAACAAAAACAAAAGCTTTCTCTTTCTGAACATACCACCTCATGCCTGCCATGACTCAAATTTACTGAATCATTCTAGGATACTACAACATGACAGGTTGGGCAGTTGAGAACCATGATGAAATACTTTGTGTTGTTCTTGAGTTTTCTAAGCACTTGCCTTTATCATTAAACCTCAGTAATATTCTGACCAGACTTATTCCCCAGTAGATTGACTATTCCCACTCTCACTTATTCTCCCCATTCCAATGACACTGCATCCCTGTCAAAGATTAACTCTTTCCTTCCCAAACTCAGCTATCTATTCACTTGTTTTCATCCACATCAAACCTCCTCTCCCAATGTCCCATTCCAGACCTGCCCACCTCTTCCACTAGGGCCTATTGAATTCTACTCTAAAATTTTCATTTTTTACCACTTCTCTTTTTCCTTCCATCTTTTGCCTCTCTGATGACACTGCAAGTCTTGTTACCTTTCCAGTAGTGCCTCAATTTTACTAATAATCCTATGACTCATTGGTAAAGGTGGTGAAATCTGAATCCTCCTTGCTCTGCATTGCTAATTCCAGAAGTGTCTGAAGATTCTTTTCTCCACATTGCCACTTCCATTTTCTTTCTCTATTGGCATGGTTCAGCAGCCTCTTCTCCTTTGAGGTTCGTGGAATCCAAATTTTATCAAACAATCCAGACTCTGGGAACTATAATTTATCAACCCACGAGATATTCTTTACTCCTTTCTCAATAAATTCACTATTTAGCTCACAGTCTTGATCTCTACCCCAACTTTTGCTCTCATACTAGAGGAATTCAATTTATATGTTATTTTCCCAGAAATCTAAACTTCCCAATTCCTTAAATTACTCAACTGTCATGACCTTCTCCTAGTAAAGTGAATGGTCATAGTCTTAAAGTTTCCATGTTCCATGAGTATCACACTTTATGTGCAGGAATTCAAATTTCCTATATTCAATTATAATCTTTTATATTTCTCTATTTTCCTATACCTCACTCTTAATCCCCCTAAATATAACATTTTTTTTTCCTCAGGATACACTACATAATATTAATTGGGGCCCAGTTGTGGTAAGGAAATAATTTTATACCTCCCTAATTAACTTACTATTATACTTACCAGAGAGACTTTTCCAAACCTATTCATTACTCCTCAAAATTATCATAGCTCCCCTTCTTCCTACTGTCTTAAATAAGAACTTGCCTCATAGTTACTGAAAAGTTGAGCCTTTTGCCTCTTTCCAACCTCCTTTTTTATACTCCTTTGATAACACCCTCATCTCCTAATTCATTAGTCTCTGATGAAGAGGTAACTTTTCTGCTTGACAAAGCCAACCTTCTACAAACACCTGTGGTCTCATACCCTCCCTCCATGTTGTAAGGGCCAAATTTAGTATGGGAAGAGTTAATTGGGTGCCTTGCCTTAGTATTGGGGTAAGAAAAGAAATTGACAGCCTCTTTCAAAAACACAAAACAGGTTTTATTAATGGAACAAATTTATAACACAAGTGAGGTTAATAGAGCCAGGAATGATGTATAAATCTCTGGGGTAAAAAGGCCCCAGGCATCCTGAACCTGCCTCCATCCCAGCCAGCTCCAAAGAGCTAGCTTTGCCTCAAAAACACAAATTCACCACCACCCGAAATCTGTAGCTCTAAGGAGAATTAACTTGCAGTCTCTTCTGTTTTTTTCTGAAGGTCAAACACCAATAGCTCCTCTAACTGTCTACCTTCCTTCCCTGTTTCTCTCAGAAAAACTCTCCTCTGAAAAACTCCCCTCTCCCTCATCCTCTAACTGCTTCTTCCACAGGAAGGGGGCAGTTCTTAGTCATGCTGAGTCTCCAATGGGCTGTCCCCATCATAATCTAGCCAGGCCCATGTAGGCATGGGGGAGCTATTAAGGGGAGGCTTAGTTACTTAGTTTCAATAAATGTTCCCTGTGGACAGAGTTCCTCTTATTTGTTCAATTATCTCCCAAAGTATATACCCATCTTCTCTTAAGCTTTTCAAGCTTACATTTTTTTTAGTCTGACTATAATGAAGCAAAGATAGGGTTATGAAAACCCCAAATCACAATTAATTCCTTACAATGTTATGAAGGATATTGCCCTCACCATAATCTCTATTTTCTTTCTACTCTTCAATTTCTCCCTATCTACTGGTTCCTTTTCTGTTGCATACCAACATACTCATTTTCACATCCTTAGAAAACTTATTAGATCCTACCATGCTTACTAGCTATCACCCTCCATCTTCCTCCCCTTCTTAACCAAATTCTTTGTAAAAGTTGATTACACTTTCAGACATCTCTCTTCTAAACTCTATACAATCAGGCTTCCAATCTCATTCAATTAAAATTGCTCTCTCCAAAGTTAATATAATGATATTTTGTCACTATCCATCCTTCTATAGCGATAGTTCCCATATTGATCTATCTATATTTCTTGCCTTTCTCTTGGGCTTCTATCACACATCTCCAATTACCTCTTGGCTATTTTGAACTAGATGCACCATAGGCATTTTAAGAACAACATATTACAAAACTCATCATTCTTCTCCCCCAAAATCCTTTTTCCGATGTCTTCTATAACTGTGGGTGAAACTACTATCCTTTAGTCACCCAGCTTCATAATCTTGATGATATTTTTTCACTCCTCATTCCTATTTACCCACATATCCAATCAGCTGTCAAATAGTATCATTTGTTATTTGATAACATCACTTTCATTTATCTACTTTTCCCAGTCACAATGGCACCATCCTAATTCACGCCCTTTTCACATCTTGCCTGGATTATTATAACAGTCTTCTAATTGGGGAAGCAGGGGAAGCTAAGTGACACTGATGATAGAGCAATGGACCTGAAGTCAGGAAGCCCTGATTTCTAATCTAACCTCAGACACCTTCTAGCTGTGAGACACTCGCCTAGCCAGTTAACCTGTCTGCCTCATTTTCTTCAACTGTAAAATGGGGTAATAATAGCATCTAACTCCCAGGGTTGTTGTAAGGATCAAATGAGTTGATAATTAGAAAGTGGTTGTAATGCATGGTACTATAGTAGGCACTATATAAGTGTTAGCTATTTAATACAAAGATCCAAGACAATCCCAAAGGACTAGTGATAAAGTATACTATCCACCTCCAAAAATAGAACTGATATTGACTGAACACAGATTGACACACACAATTGTTGACTTTCATTTTTTTCTTTTATTCGTGTTTTCTTATTCAAAATGACTAATATGGTAATGTATGTATGTACATGCATAATGTATATCTGATTGATTACTACCTCAGGAAGGGGTGAGAGGAGGGAGGGATATAATTTGTAACTCAAAACTTTAAAGAAATGTGTATATTATTATTAAAAAATAAATGTTAGCTATTATTATTGTCATTATTATTTTTAACTCCCTACCTCAGGTCTCTCTTCACTCCAATCTCCTCTATGCTTCTGCCAAAGTGATTTTTCTACAGTGAATGTCTGATTATGCCATATATCTATATTCAATAAACTCCAAGGGCTCCCTATTACTTCCAGAATTATATATAAATTCTGTTTGACATTTCAAGTTCTTCACATTCCTTTCTCCCATTCCAAGGAACATACAAATAGTTTTACATTCCTTGGCATTGTTCAGGAAAAGTTATCATAGTCCCAAACTGTTTTATTCTATAGAAGAACAGTTACACATGAGTCAGGAGAGATGACTAAATTGTCAGCCACTTATTAGATGTACTTCTTTTTTTTTTTTTTTTGTGAGGCAACTGGGGTTAAGTGACTTGCCCAGGGTCACACAGCTAGTAAGTGTGTGTTAAGTGTCTGAGGCAGGATTTGAACTCAGGTCCTCCTGAATCCAGGGCTGGTGCTTTATCCACTGTGCCACCTAGCTGCCCCTAGATGTACTTCTATAACACTCAACATACTGACCTTATCTTTCTAGTCTTCTTGTAAATTTATCCCTTGCATGTACTCTTTGGTCCATTCACACTGGCCTACTTGGAGTTCTTCACACAAGGTGCTTCATATCCCATCTCTCCCTTTGCAGTGGCTCATCCTCATAGGTGAATTTCTCTGCCTCCCAACCTGCACTTCTTAGAGTTCTTGACTTTTTTTAAGATTCAACTCAAGAATAACATTCTGCAGGAAGTCCTTCCAGTTGCTAGAGCCTTTCCTTCTAAGGTTACTTTCATCTAGTCTGAATATATTTTATATGTACATAGCTATGGAAATATTTTTTTCCTTTGTGTTTCCAATCCTTAGTAGAGTATCTGGCATATAATAAGCATTTAATAAATGCTTGTTAACTGTGATAGAAGTCATACATCTAGAAACTGACTAAAATAATTTAAAGTGATCTTTCCATGCTTGTCTGCAACACCATGCTTCTATAGAATTGGATAGTTTGGGAGTTTACGATTTTTCCTGCATAACACCAAGGAAAATATTCAACTATTTGTACATTTCTTGAAATGGGAGAGCAGAGAATCTACATGCACAACAAAGCATTTTCTCCCTTCCATTCCCTCCCACTCTCATTTCAAATACATAGATTTGTATTGAAGGCTCCTCCACAGCATTATGCAACCACAGCTCTACATGCTAGGAGAACTATGATCTATTGGAGAAATATTTTCCATAGTCTAAGCAATATGTAAATGATTTAGCCTGGTCAAAATAAAAAGTACATGTTGGCTCAATACTTAAGTATACTAGTCTCCTTTCAAAGAAGAGGTACGTCAGATCACATTGTTGTTTGCTTTCACTAGCGCTTATTTTAAAATCTTGCTATTATCATGTAGTTCTGCATCCCTTATAGATAAAGAAACACAAACTTTATCTGTATCTCTACAATGCTGCAGCATCTTGGAAAAACAACAAACATCTATTGAATCAATCTCAGTTTGCCTTATGATTTCAGATTTGTAGCGGATTCTTTTCTTCTCTTTTTAAAAACTGATTTTAAGGTTATTTTGTCATTAAGTGGATAGATGTAGCCATAAGAAAAGAGGCCCTAGAGTCTTCTATGTGGGAGTCAATTTTTATTGGGAAGGCTGGTATAATTTGATGTAAAAATGAATGTAAATTGTTTTATGTTCATTCATGTTTACAGCATCTATAAAAATGTATACCAGTCCTTGGGAGAAAAGGGTTAGACTAAAAAATAATACAAAGTGAAAAAAAAAACATGTCCTTCCTTTGTTCTTTTTTGTGACAATGTATTTTTGGGAGGTTTGAAGAAAAGTGTATTTCATTTCCCAGATCGCAGATTTCTGATTTTCTATTACCAGTATACTTCAAAAGAAATTCTTTCCTAAAATCATAGATTCTGAGGGTAATAAGGTATATCTTGGTCATAAATTAAAAGTTTGATTTCCAATACAGTTACCATCCTTAATTTGTTTTAGATTTATTCTAGGATCACCAGCCAGTTGCATGCCCATTTGCCACTGGCTACATAGGCTTGCCCCTAAACAAAAATGCTGGTTATCAGACTAAATAACAGACTAATATCTCCTTGTCTTCCAAGGAAAATATTTTTCACCAAAACATTCAGAGGATAGCAAAACCTAATACCTATCCAGTGTGAGACATTTCTAAAACTGTACTCTTTTTTTTTTTTTTTTTGCAGGGCAGTGAGGGTTAAGTGACTTGCTCAGGATCACACAGCTAGTAAGTGTTAAGTGTCTGAGGCTGAATTTGAACTCAGGTTCTCCTGAATCCAGGGCCATTGCTTTATCCACTGTGCCACCTAGCTGCCCCCTAAAATTGTACTCTTAACAACTCTTAGCTGAAAAATATGCCCCCTGGCAGACACATATTGCTACACAAAATTGTGTATGCACTATAACTACATGGAAGCTGGAAGTTAGGTTAGAGAAGTTTCTGAACATGTTGAAATTTACCTTAACAATCAGATAACTAAGAATAATCTGAATTACTCCTGAAACCAATGTAAGAGTTTAGTGTGTTTGTAAGTCCAATATACCTCTAGAATTTTATTTAAACTCATATAAAAATAGTCTATATATTCATATTCATAGCATTTATATAGCACATATCCATAGCATATTATGGCAAAAGAAAGTTAATCATGGATATGGTATCTTAACCCATAATTGTATTAGTAACATTGTGACTATGATGTTTGATCATAATTATATTTTATTCTATCTGTAAAGACAATTCTCCATTTCACATGGAAGGAGGAGACAGAGTTCATTATAAAGCAACATTTATTAGACATTTATTTATCAAATGTCACAATATCACATATAATACAAGTCATGAATAACTGGGTATTAATTTAATCCTTTTTCTCTTCTGCTATAAAGGAAATATGAGTGTTATGGACCAAATGAGATGACACTATCATTATTATCAGTATGTCTAACTGATAGACTAATACTACTATAATATATATTTGTGCATTTACATGTATATGTGTTCATATCTGTATAATTATAGATATATTCTCATTTATTTATTCATTGCACAGTATTTATTAAGCTCCCACTGTTTACAATGCACTAGGCATAATGGGGAAAATATAGAACAATAAAAGATGTCTGATTCAAAGTGATTATATTCATTCCCATATATGAAAAGGAGGTAGGAAGAAGGACCAACAACCTCCTTTGCAATCCATGGAACATAGGGATGATATGATGCTAGAAACTAGTGTAATGATAAGCTGAGCAGGACAAAAAATGAAACTTAAACAGCAGATATACAGTGGTGATAGTTGTACTGTATTGATGGAAATGTCTTTGTTAGAATGATCTTCTCTTTTTTCTGTAGCCTTATTGTGAACAACAATGAAATCTTTCAAACACAAATTCTTATTTTGAGGGGAGAATCACAGAGGAGGAAAAGAAAGCATTCACTTTCTCAAGCCCCTTCAAATCTCACTTCATGTTGTCACCTCCTTCATGAAGCCTTTCCAGATCCCCCAGGTGTCAGTGCTATTCAATTCCTCAATTTTCCTAGAAGACATTTCATGCACATGTTATATTCCCTCTTGATAAGAGCAACAGGGCTTGTTTCATTTTGTCTTTGTATCCATAGCTACCGAAACAGTACCTAGTACATAACAGATTCATATTAGATGTTCATATGTATATTAGATATTCCTTCAATCTAAGTGAAAGACCATGGCTATAATTTTGTGTATGTGTGTGTAAAAGAGTAGAAGCCAATGCAATGAAGATGAATGACAATTAATATTTTGTGCAATTGTTTATCCCCTAATAGATTCTACATTTCTCCTGGCAGTTCTTGAATCAGTTCTTCCTTAGCACAGACCATATAACAGACACAATAAGTACCGGTTGTAGGTTGTTAAATGAATGATAATGCAAATTTGTTAACAAATACTGCTCTTGATTTTTCAAGTTCAAGAATGTAGCTAACTGTTGATCCAATATCTAAGTATCATAACTTGAGCATCTTAGAATTGCAAGGTAAAATACAACTATTTAAATCATTTCTTAATAGAAAAGTAAAAGATAAGACAATAAAAATGTGAGGAACATCACCCTACCACTCCGCATACTTCCTCGTATTCTGGCTCTGGATCAGTTTATGTGTCCTGTGGCATTCTCATTTGCCATGAGGAAATTTTAGGGGAGCAGAGCTAGGACAATCAGACATTTATATGTGTCAGGGCTTCATTATAGAGCCCCCCCACCAGTTTTAATACTACTTCATGGTAATGCTACCAGAACTGAGGACTTGTACCCAATCATTCTGGCTAGTTTCACAGGTAGGTAATGATTTCCTACATGGCTTCTCTTCAACTTCCCTTCACCATTATTCTACAAATCCAGGATGAAACAGCCTATTCTGGGAATTCCTGAGCCATTGGGATCAATAGTAGCCACACTCCAACCCTATTTCTCAAATCTCTCCACTTTTCTTCACACAGACAGTGACCCATGGTCAAACTATATACTTTTTTACTCTCTTACACCGTTAAATCACTATAAACACTCAGACCTTGACACTAACTCTGTTAATACTTTATCTTCTATGTACTCAGTGGCCATTTTCTAAACTTACATATTCCACCAATTATCAGCACCAGAAGATGAGCTTTTTTTTTTTTTTCAGGGCAATGGAGGTTAAGTGACTTGCCCAGGGTCACACAGCTAGTAAGTGTCAAGTGTCTGAGGCTAGATTTGAACTCAGGTACTCCTGAATCCAGGGCTGGTGCTTTATCCATTGCCACCTAGCCGCCCCCAGAAAATACACTTTTAAAGCCAAATTAACAATTATGAATAGTTGTGATCTTTTCTAAGTTTAGATAGTTTTCAGTATCTAGCACAAGCTCTAAAAGTATTATTTGAACTTTGCTTGAAAGGCCAAAAGGTGACCCCCAAAATAAATAAATAAAATGGGGAGGAGTTTTATAGCACTAGAAAACTGAGAGAGCTTTCTAGATGCCACAGAGTTATTGAGTTTAGCTTCTTAGTAGTAAATTTAACAAAAATTGATTAATTAATCAATACATGTATGCATGAATATATAAATAAATGCTCATGCATATGTATATGATTACAATAAATGAATTTTCTTAAAAAAGAAAACTTTTCCCCTAAAATGGTTATTCTTGTAGGAAGTGATGCAAGTTCCTTTTATGCAAATAGCACTTTAGGACTCTCTCTCTCCAGAGAGAAAGAGAGAGAGAGAATAGAGATAGAGATATGGAGAAAAAGTGTGTGTGTGTATACACACATGTGTGTATACATGCATGCATATGTATATACACATACATATAGGAATGTATTATAATATATGTGTATGTATATACATATAAAACACATACCAATATACATATGTGTGTGCGTGTGTGTATATATGTGTATGTATACATACATACACATATATATGTGGAAAGCAGAGAAAACCAATAATAAACCATTGAAGTATTTTTAAATGTATGTAAGGTAAGAAGCTACCTAAGTATTTATAATAGTAGGAGTTTGATTCTTCATTTGAAATATTGGAGGAAAACTGCCATCTGCTTAATTTACTTAGTGTCTATCATCTATCTATCTATCTATCTATCTATCTATCTATCTATCTATCTATCTATCTCTCTATCTCTCTATCTCTCTATCTCTCTATCTATCAATAAAGAAAGTGACTATAAACTTAAAGGGCAAACTCATTTAAATGTACTATTGGATATGTTAAAAATTAGTTATTTCCCCAGATAATTTCAATTACATTCTTTTCATACTTTATTTCACTCCCAAGAGGGCAATTGGAACAGTCAGAATGGTTCTATTTCCTTGGTTATAATAAAATCACAGTGTTAGATAGGGGAAGTTATCTGAATATAAATATATAATATGCATTTACATACATATACATAGACATATATTATATATATATACTCATATATCATCTATAAATTTCATACAAAAACAATTTTTATAATTTCTCTCAATATATTGGTTCCTTGTATGGGCATCAAGAAAACTCAGTCATTTATCATGTACATCAATGACCAGGCAATGCCATATATACCAAATAACTAATTGGTTCTTTGAAGTGATATGAACAACTTCTAAGGCCCTGTGTGACATAGTGACTAGAATGTAGAGCTCAGATTCAGGAAGAAGTAGATTTAAGTCCTTTCTCTCATAGTTGCTAGCTTTGTGATTGTGGGCAAGTCACTTAACGTTAGCAAGTCCTAGGCAACTCCCTTGAATTTTATCTAAAAATTCATAAATAGATTAGTGGAGACAGTTCTCTGTAGTGACAAAATCACAGATCCTCTGTTGATGTATTCATGGAATTTCTTGAAGCCTTGTATCTCAATTGACACATTAAAAGGTGTTTATATAGGTACACATCTATATTCATATTTATCTAATTAATTACAATTTTGTAACATCTAGCATATAAAGGAATATATTTTTAAACAAACTTTTTTTTTTTTTTGGCAGGGTAATGGGGGTTAAGTGACTTGCCCAGGGTCACAGAGCTAGTAAGTATCAAGTGTCTGAGGCTGGATTTGAACTTAGGTACTCCTAAATCCAGGGCCGGTGCTTTATCCACTGTGCCACCTAGCCGCCCCCTAAACAAACTTTAAAAAATGTGTTTTGTACTACTATTGTAGCTTACATATACTCAGGGATGCATCTCCCTGTCAGTCAAAAATATTCAAATTAGAAAGTTTTCAAAAAAGTAAATTATTACTTTTTATTTGTCTAGGTTTTTCATGTCAATTTTCTCAGCCAGGGTACAAGTACATTTTCTCCCCTGATGCATTAATTACCAATATTATGTCAACCTGAGCTGCTATGGATGCTTTCAGGTCTTTCTCCACAGTGGTAAGTGTGAATTTTCTATTTATAAAATGGTTTCCCTTCAAGAACTACACACTAGGTTAATGACACCAAGGCAGATGGCAATAACAGGTTGAAAATCTCAAGGCCTTCCCAAAGGTCTCTTAAATCTATTTATTTTAGGAAGCCTACCTCCACTTTCTTTTAAATGAAGGACATTTCTTTTAACACTAACAGCAAGAGTGAAACTATGCATTTTCATTAAATTAAATGTGGCACTTGATGGACTGGTTGGACTGCATATATTCTAATCTTCTATTTTAAGACTAAAAGGGGAATTTATGTCCTTTCTTTTGAGAAAAATGTGCTGGGGATTTTGGTACTGTGGATTGAGCACAGTGAATTATATGCGGCTATGAGATGGAATGAATGCATTAAGACTTCCTCTGAGGAGTTATGTTTTATATCTCTAGTAAGAATAGAAGTTTTTTACTAAGTGTTCTAAGTGTGGTCTCTTTAAGCTAAATGCCACCATATCTTTAGTTTTCATCTCATTAAGAAATGCTGACATAGCCTACTAAAGGGAATTCTTAATTATAGAAGTATAAAGCACAATTTTAAATAGAAAGAAAAATTAAAAGCCCAAATGGGATACATATGTAATAAGTGACATAGCATTTTTAACTGAAAAAAGTGACATTCTATAAACTTAGAAGCATTATAATACAGTAAAAAAAGGACTGGATTTGGAATGAAAAGAAATGACTTTGTATCCTGCCTCTGTTCCTTGTTGTTTTATGAATTTGGAGGTAAAAACCTCTTGGTACTCTGAGTAAATCAGTATGATTTTAAGTTGTAGAATATTTGCTAAACTATATTGGTAGACCATTCTTTTATCTCATCTACTTCAAGAGTTTTTTAAAATAATTTATATATGATAGAATACATATTATATGGGCTGTGAATTTTGCAAATTTTGCAAAGTTATAGGTTATTATTAATATTTTCCTAAAAGTAATTTGCATAGAGAAATACTTTGTCCTATAACTTCTCCCTCCACCACTGAAGTACTCTCCTCTCATTGTTTAGTTCCTCCCATAACCTCCAATTTGAAGAAAGGCCAAGAGGTGCCATACTTCACTCTCTGGGTTTTGCCACTATGATTCAGCAGCCTTCTCTTTCCATCCCTGAGGTCCCCTTCTCCTATTGATGAGTTCCTCCCTCATCTTCCTTTTGAGGAAAGGACCAGACAAATCTTTCTTCATTCTCCAGACTTCACCACTATATACTCCTTCCTAAAACTTTTCAGCTAACTTTTTTGAGCTGTCTTCCCCCTTTAAAATATAAGCTCCTTGGGAGTAGGATCTATCTTTTTAAATTGCATTTCTATACCATGAACTTAACAGAATTTGTGGCACGCAGTAAGAACTTAATAAATGCTTATTGTTATTATAGAGCACATATTGGCTTTAAAATGTGCAAACATATAACATTGATTTTGATATTCCTTTATCTTTTTAAAAAATATTGTAGACAACAAATATATCACTTTTGGCTTCATCTAAGTCTTCTTTTAATTCTCCTTCCATGTTTTTCATTGTTTTATATATATATACACACATATCACATCATATATGTGAGACATGTATGCATGTTTCATCAAGGAAACACTGTGTGTTCCTCGAAGAAAAAAGGGGGAACTGTAACACTTAGAATGACATGACCTGCTGGAGAATTACTTCTCCATGAGGAGAAGGCATCTGAGGGCAAGCCATGTGGCTCTCCTAGGTGTCAGGACATGATGTTTTCTCGTGGGTACTGTTAATCAAGGCTACCAGCCAATTAGCTTGGAGCTGTGTATGCGAGTGGATTGGATGTTCCAAGTTTCACAGGAGGCTTGTGGGATGAAGGAGGTATGGCTCACTCTCTTTTTGTGAGGACTCTCGTGGAGAGTAGAGCTAAAATGCACTCTCCCTTTGATAGAAAGATGAATCTAGGCCTTTCTCTCTCTCTTTACCAAATTCTCATTCGCCTTAATAAATGCTTAAAAGTCTAACTCTTAGGGGGCAGCTAGGTGGCGCAGTGGATAAAGCACCGGCCCTGAATTCAGGAGTACCTGACTTCAAATCCAGCCTCAGACACTTGACACTTACTAGCTGTGTGACCCTGGGCAAGTCACTTAACCCCCACTGCCCCGCCAAAAAAAAAAAAAAAGTTTAACTCTTGCTAAAGCTTATAATTTGTTGGAGACCACTCATTAGATATTTTAGACAGACTAGCTAGAATTTTAGTCCCTTACATGTATATGCATAGATGTCATATATATCATATATATGGCAAATATAGATAAGTGTTAATGTTAATTATTTGAAAATAATATCTATTATTTCACAGTTTCTTGAGTTATTTTGAGGGTATGCAAAGGAATTGTCCATTCAAAAAAGGAGGTAACATATCTTCTCTTAGATATACCAATGATTTATTGCATCAGTAAAGTTTCATTGAAGAAAATATACCCAGGAATTACAAACATTAAATCCAAATTCTATTCACTTCTACATTTGAAATAGGATATTCTAAAATAATGTATTTTTCTTGTTCTATGTAGATCAAATTCTATATATTGCATATCCAAGAAGTGAATAAGAAGACTGGATTTGAAGTGGATCAGCTGCACATCAGGGAATACCAGGTCAGTTACCTTCTTTCAGGGTAGTTTGCAGATTGCTTTTATTGGGAAATTGTAGCTATTACTTCTAGCACTTGAATTAATTGCTATATTTACAATTTTTTAAACATACTGAGGGCCAAGGCCTTCTGGTGAGAGCCCTGTTTATAAAAACTCTAAAATGACCTATGACTTACTGTTAGAGTAATTCTGCTGACAAAAATAGGCAGAGTGCAGGGGGTAGAGAAGATGAAGTAGAAACAGGCTTGAATTATTTTCTTATTTGTTGATGCATTGAAGTAATTTCATTCTATTTTTCAGGCCATATTCTTCAAGGTAAGTGACCACTGCCTAGCTGTAAAAGCCTGCTGATAGCTCGGTTTGTTTCACACTGTGTAACTAGTTCTTCTTATGAATATATGATCTTATTCACTACTGCATAGATACTACACAGAAAGCTCATGCACTATCAAATTAGTTCTGCTAGATTTTAAAAGTAGCTCATTCACTGGAATACTATATAAATTTCAAGTGTTTAACAGAAGAAACCCTGCCTCAATGTTGCAGTCCACGCTGCTCTTGTTGATAGTGGTTTGGTAATAGGAGAGAAGAAGCATAAGGAAAGGTGGAAAAGATCATAAGAGTTCGAGTTTGGTGTAAAATAGGCAGAGGCCAGGTTTAGCTTATTAGACAAGTTTTGTAAACAGAAAAATTCATTCTCTTGAATTCATTTCCTTTGTGTGCCTCACTGCTGAGATGTCTAATATAAGTCCTCATTAGTATGAGTTCAGATGACTGTAAAAATATGAGAATGAATCTATCTGCCATTACAGTCCTTCCAATCTATTCTTAATTCTGCAGCCAAGTATATTTTTCTCTTATCATATTAATCCTCTGCTCGAAACAGTCTAGTGGCTTTCTATCATCTATCCCATTAAGTACAAATTCCTTAGTCTGACCTTCAGTGCCCTGTAGCATCATGTCACCTCTTCAACATACTTTTCATACTGCTCTTCTACATATATTTTACAATCGAGACTACCCTGCATTCTCTTGCCTTTGTACATCTTCTGATGAAATCTATCTATTGTTTCCTTTCACCAGCTTCCCTCAAAAACCACCATTTACATCCCATACTTGTAAGGAATCTACAAGTCATCTATACCCATACTTCCTTGAAGCAAACCTAGCCATCCTATCTCTGTAATTTTGTGTAAATTGCTTCATCGCTCTAATCTTCATTTGCAAAATGAAACAGAGATTCCAAATGATGTCTAAGGTTCCTTCTTGATCTAATGCCTAGAATTCTATGACATCTGTAAGAAGTAACTGTCCAACTTCTGGACCAACAAATGTACTAAGATAATTTATTCTGGTAACAAAATTAAAAAGGCAGGTTGCCTTTAAAACAGGAAACACTATACTTTAAACCTTGTAAGTGAACTTAAGAAGAACAGACAAGTTCTAAAGTAATAATGTACTCTGATATTGATGTTCAGAAAGTAATCAATATACCACTGATAAATAGCAGTGTGGTGTAGTGGCAAGAGAGCTGGCCTTGAAACCAGCTCCCAGGAAGTTCACCCTCTGACAGATATTGGACTGTGGCCCTAGGCAGGAGGTGCCAAACTCTTGGCCACTGACTCTGGCCTAAACTAAGTTAAAAGATAATTGGGAAATATTTAATAAATAAAATAAATAAAAATAAGATAAATAATGTATATATGCAGTTTTCTAAGTCAATATGCAGCCTGCAGAGTCTTTTGTGCTCCACTATTTCTATTTGAGATTGACATCACTACTCTAAGCAGCTCTCTAAGATAAGTAAAAATGCTGATCTGAATTGGTAGAGCTTCCTATTCCAATGAAGTTACAAATCTATCCCTTATGAATGGTGATGAATATAAAGTTAGGAAGTCTTATGTACTTAGGTTAGTCCTTGACCTTTAATTTTGTAAAAAACAGAGACTGGAACCATAGTTTATGCTTAGGACTAGGATGCTTTAAAAGCAAAATGATTCTTTGCATAGACATTCTCCTACCTCTACAAGTTGGTAAAGGGCTGCTCCATTGGCCATTACTCCGACACTGGGCTCTTGCTGCACCCTGAAGGAGATAACCTGTGCTACAGGTGAAGTTTACTACATCATTCAAGTTGAATTCACTGCCATTTGTCAATCCATGAGCAGGGTTGCCAGGATGTCCACATGTGATTGCTGTGGGATAGCACATGATATATGAAAGGTCAACTCATTGAAATGATTCAGTCAATTACAGAGGCAGCATGACATACTGGACAGAGCATTGTACTTGGAGTCAGGAAGACCTGAGTTCAAATTCTACTTCAGACATTTACCAGTAGTATGACCACAGGCAAATTGCCACCATGTTACAAATGTGTACCATTAATGATTCATTTTTGCCCATGGTTGAATAGCTGATATATAACAAAAATGTATTGCCTTTAAACTACAAAGTTAATACAAGTAAGGGCTCTTTAAAATCTTTTCATAATTGTGATGCTTTAGATATTTCCTCAGAGAAACTATAGTTCATTTTGGTTCATTCTATAACACAACCTCATTTATACTGGTGATATGTCTCTTTTCAACTAGTTACATGGATGAAAAGTATATTGGTTCTTTGAATCTTCAATACACAAAATGATTCTTATCCAAAATTAAGCATTACGGGATACATTGTAACAATATTTTCCCACTAATAGTACAATTTTCTTGATAATTTCTATATTAGGACATCGAGGAATGCAGGGAACTATCAATATGCATGATATAAATATGAATTTTTTTTTAAAAAATAGCAATAAAAGACCCTAAAGTTTAGATCATTGGATTTCTCAACAGTCATATTCTAATCAGTTAAATTTAATCACCATTTTTATTCTTATTTCTCTTAAAAGACTCTTTTTTTCCTCAAAACACAGGTCTTAGACTCTGAATTTGCTAAATCAGTCACTTTATCATCATATGCCCCAGCTATACTTTCTGTCTCACTCTCTCTCTCTCTCCAACTATCTATCTATCTTTCTATCTAACTATCATCTTTCTATCTTTACTGGGATTCAATTTTATTTTAAAAAGTATTGGAAGGGGCAGCTAGGTGGCGCAGTGGATAGAGCATCAGCCCTGGATTCAGGAGGACCAGAGTTCAAATCCGGCCTCAGACACTTGACACTTACTAGCTACGTGACCATGGGCAAGTCACTTAACCCCAATTGCCTCACCAAAAAGAAAAAAAAAAGTATTAGAAAGTGTAAAATGTCCATTTATACCTCAAGAAACAGATATAATACAATCTAACAATGAAGGACAATATTTCAATACTGGTCAACATTAAAGACAATTACTGACTATAATTGAATTTAACTTATTAAAATTGAGTAGTCTATTTTGTTTAAGTTTCTGGTGCCTCGATAGGACATAGAACACAAAAACAAAGTCCAAAAATATGCAAAAGGAAAAAACAAACCTACAAGTTAGGAAATCTATAAAAGATAATGTACCAGAGGCTGACTGAGAATTTTACAGTCAAGTAATTGACTTTTTTTCCACCTTGCTTATTTTAAGATGAGGCTTATGAAAATGAAAATAAAGGAACAAAATTTATTATGGAATCACTCAATAAAAGTGAGGGACAAACCAAACAAAAATCCCTAGGACTGTAATTCCTTCTTTTTCTTGACTAGATGATATTAGGATTGTTTTATTTTCAAGGTGAAATACTTCTGTATTTTGATCCCTTCATCTACCTATGAATCCATGATGGCTTCTATATAAGTTACTCCTTCTACCGATGCAGAACATAGTCTCTGGGCATTCTCATCTTGTGAGATTCTTTATTTTGTATTTACACAAATTCTCCATGGAGTCACCTCACTTTCTACTTACACATATCCTCACGAATGTCATGTATTGTGAGTACAAAGAAAAGAGTGAAGTACATAAAAATGTTTTTTTCAATGATAATTGAGTAATAGTTTACTTACGAACACAAACAGGAGTCTGTCCAGACCACTTGTGATCCTGTAGGCATATCCTGACAGATGTTCCAACAAGCCTAAATCCAGGATTACATTGATAGACCACAGTGTCACGATAACTGAAGCCATCTCCACTAATATGACCATTTACAATTGGATCTGGAGAACCACAGTGACCAGCTATAAGGAGACAAATGAAAAAAATTTAAAAGAGAAAATGACAATATCATTGGCTTTTGCCTTCCATGATAGTATTTAATTTGTCATTGGTTTTATTCTATGGTAAAGTCATTTAGTACATTCAGGGATAATGCTATGTAAGTGCCATAGGCAAGAAGCCTAGCCTCCATCCATTTTGGGAGGTCAAAACAAAACAAAACAAAACAAAACAAAAAACTAGTAATCAAGCTATTTCTCTCCTACACCTCTTTACCTATCAACTTTGAACTTCCTTAAAAATGCAAACTTCTTAAGTATAGGTATTGTTTCCTTTTTGTCTTTGTATCTTTAGGAAGAAGCACATAGTCTGGAACCCAGAAGGCATTTAATAAATGCTTGTTGATGAATTTATTTAAATACACACACACTCCTTCAAAGTCTCGTTATAGAAATAGACCACACAGTCTCAGTTAATTTGTTCATTGCTTAAAATTAGATAGTTCTTCACTTCATTAAGTAGATGAGGGGGAAAAGTTAGTTAATTCATTTATATACTGTGTAGAATTTTCAAGTAAAACTTAAAGAGTGAATGATTAAGTGCCTTATACTATAGAGTAATTAGATTTACCTACAAGGAACCAGTAAGAAAGGATCAGATTTTGTGAAAATACTGATTTGTTTTCCATTGGTGACTTCAGAACTTTCTCAACTCCATTAATCCAGTGGAATCATCTCATTATTTTAACCTTAGGTAGGTAAACTATTTACTTGTGTTTCACAGAATCAGAATTGGAAAGTACTTCAGAGGCCACATATTCCAACCTTACCTTAAAAACAACTGATGTTTGCAAAAAGTCTTTTAAATTTTCTACAACATTTTACACATATAATCTCATTTGAGTGTGGCAACAACTGTTAGGTATTAATGATATTATTATCCCCAATAAATACAAAGAAATTGAGCCACAGAGAGCTAGAGTGATACAGCTAGTGTCAGAGATGAGATGTAGACCTGGTTTTCTTTTTTTTTTTTTTTTCTTTTTCTTTTTTTTTTTTTTTAGGGAGGCAATTGGGGTTAAGTGACTTGCCCAGGGTCACACAGCTAGTAAGTGTTAAGTGTCTGAAGCCGGATTTGAACTCAGGTACTCCTGACTCCAGGGCCGGTGCTCTATCCACTGTGCCACCTAGCTGCCCCTAGACCTGGTTTTCTTATTCCAAGCCAAGCACTCTATCCACTGTCACACTTCTTCTCTACCCAAGAACCCTTGTCTACTACACCATTTCCATATGACACCCCCTCATACTTTAGGACAATGCTAATTGTTAGAAAGTACAGCTATTTTACTTTTTTCAAATAACTATAATTCAAAAAAAAGACAAATTGCTCCTCAAATATTCCCCACAATGGAAACTCATTTAATCTATAAACCACAATTTGTCACCTCAATGTTTCACCAAAACCTCAAATTCAGGTTGTCACAAACTGAATACATTGTGATCCACTCCTAAACCCCTTTAATCTTTGGACTCAAGATGCTGCCCCTGAATTCTCCATTTCTGTTTAGAAAATCCTTATCTGTTGCTCAACCATTCTCTCTCTATCTCTCTTTTTTTTAGAGAAATGAGGGTTAAGTGACTTGCCCAGGGTAACACAGCTAGTAAGTGTCAAGTGTCTGAGGCTGGATTTTAACTCAGGTCCTTCTGAATCCAGGGCCAGTACTTTATCTACTGCACCACCTAGCTGCCCCCTCACCCATTTTTTAAAGTTCCAAGTCCACTTCCTCCATATTTCTTACTTGCCAAAGTTGCTAAGTCCTAACTGTTTCCACAAAGATTTTTTCATCCATCCTATTCCTTCCATTCCCACTGCTAAGTAGCTCTTATATTATTTTTACCTTTCCTCCAAACTTGAAACCCATCCAATACACACTAACAGATTAATCTGCCAGAAGCACACCCTCATCAAATATACCTTTATTAAACTTCCAAATTATTGATGCTTCATTCTCTAGCAAATTTATAGCTATATTCTTCAGCCAGACATTAAATGACCTTCATGTTCTGGCTTTAACCTATCCATCCAGCCTTATGTACCACTATGCCCTAAAGTATAATTTACACTTTAGTTGAATTTGCCTTACTGTTCTTTCACAAAAATTCCCTGCCCAAATCAAATGTTTTCTTCATTAAGCAGCACTGACCCCCCCTCCACCTCCTACCACACACACACACTTTGTTCCATTTAAATGGATTTATTTATTTATTCATTCATTCATTCATTTATTCATTTATTTATTTACCAACCATTCTTCTGTGCCCCATAGCTCTTTGTACCATTTTGATGGGATTTATCCTATTCTTTCTTCTATTCTAGTTAGGAATACTTTGGACTACTACAGACTGCCCCCTAACAACCCTTTAACAAAGTCTGAGACTGTGAATATGTTTTATATAGTATACTTATTCTGAAATACCTTTTGAGGAACTAAAGAGCAGCCACTGGATTTTTTTATATTTTTGTGTGCCTCCTCAGTATTAAGGGCCTTCCAACTTAGCTGTCCTTAGTAATATCATAGATATCTCCTGTTACTGAATTATCTTTTAGTTGTTTTGAATGAAGGAAACAGAGAGGCATAGTAAGTTGTCCTACTTTCACTTAGCTCTAACATGGAGCCCTAGGAAACTAGATTCCAGTAGGTCACATTTATTAAGAATCTGGCATTATGTTCTTAAGAGGTCAGGCTCTTCTCAATTCAAAATTAGCATCCTTTATAAAAAGAGATTTCATTTTTAAAATTAAAAAACAGTGGTTTTTTCAAAGAATCACAGAATCATAGAATTTGAATGCTGGAAGGAACTAGTCAAACCCATACTCATAAGGGTTTTTGATGCTCTTTATGTTTTCTTACATCATTGTCACTTTCCTCAGATTGCCCACCCCCAATAAATCTTCCATTGTGACAATTTAGTATATTTAAACAAAATAAATCACCTTGAGCAATTCCTCAAAATGTATGCCTCAGGGGGAAGCTAGGTGGCACAGTGGATAAAGCACCAGTCCTGGATTCAGGAGGACCTAAGTTCAAATCGAGCCTCAGACACTTGACACTTACTAGCTGTGTGACCCTGGGCAAGTCACTTAACACTCGTTGTCCCACAAAAAAAAAAGGATGCCTCATTTCACACCTCTAGTGTAGTATCTCTCTGCCAATAAGCACAAGGCATGATTCAGTATCAGTCTTCTGAACTGAAGTCTGTGTTCTGCAGTCATTTATGTTGTTTCAAGAGAAGAAAAATGTTCCATTAATACTCAAATTTAAGAGGTCTTAAGCAGAAAGCATGATTTCTCCCCAACACTCAAGATCTACAGTGGCCCCTAATTACCTCTTATATATACAATTTTCAAATTATTATTTAAAGCCTTCAGTAACTTAGTTCTCCTTTTAACTCTCTTGTATTCCTTCCTTTGCCTGATTTTCTCCTAGATGCAAGCTAGCCCACCAAATATTCCATAATCCCTGTGCTCCATGTCTTTCTGGAGGCATGGATCCTCTTCTCTAGAATGTACTCTCTCCTCCTCATCTAGTCTAGCTTATAAAATATCTCACTTTCTTCAAGGTATACCTTAGTAGCTACTTGCTACGAAAGTCCTTTCTTGATTCTCCCAAGCTCTTAATGTTACTATTCTCCTTGAAAACGTTTCATATCAATCTGTTTATATACAGTTTCATTTACCTCTTTGTGGATATGGTATATCCTCTTGGTAATATAAATTCCTTCAGGACAGGAACTTGTTTGATTTTTGCCTTTTAATCTCAAGTGTGTTATACATTATAGATTCCAAATGAATCAAACATAAAATGAAAGCTTATCTAATTATTACTGAAAAGCAGGCATGGAAAACTATGATGGGAAGTAGTGGGCAAGGCTTAAAAACATCATCTCTCTCATTTTTCTATTGTACCCTTTCAGAAAATGGATCAACAAACAGTTCCCATAGTTTACATCTCATTGTTATCTCTTGCCACCTTTCTTTGCTTCCTCTCTTTTCTTTCTCTTCCTTATTTCTTCCCTTACTCTTTTTTCTCCCTTCCTCCCTCCTTTTCTCTCTCTCAAACTCCACTTGGTGACAACTTAGTCACAACTAGTCATAGGAGAGAAAATGTAATGCCATCTTATTTACAGGAATATTTACTTTACATACTTTTGGGGTTATTGTTAAAGATAATATTATCAATGAATGGTATTTTTAAAATGATTTTTTATCTGTAACTTGACTAGAAATTTCCCCAAATGTTCATGTGAACATCTTGCTCCTGTTCTTTTGAACAAAACTTCCTGTATATTTGTTGTGATTCATTCTGGCAAGTGTCCTATTTCTCACTGTCTTGCTGGACCTCTGGTTAAAAAGTGCAATGACCTTTAACAGATAAGGTGGAGAAATTAAGTCAGTGCCTAACATAGTGCTTGTGCTCAACAAATATTCGTAGAATGAATCAATCAGATTTTATGAAAGGTCTTATTTATTCAGGATAGTGTACTGCTCATTGAAACATTTTACAGAAACAAGTGCTAATAATATGTTTCTCAGAAGTTCAAGGTAAATAATGATAAGTGCTACTAAATTCTGGACTTATTCTTGACCATCAAGAAAGAATTAATTGCTGATGTGGAAGTGATGGGAACATAAGACAACATGACCAAGTCATCTTCTAATTCATAATATTAAAGTGAGAGAACCATAGTTATAGGCAGAGAAGTAGAATATAGAAAACAAGAATCTGAAAATTCAGGGAAACTTAGGTATAATTCTGTGTCAAGAATTCTAAAAGTCAATTTGGTTCAAGGGATAGAAAGCTCTCAAAAACTAATCCAGCAATATAATAAAAAGTAATTCCAATGCAGGAGAAAAGCAGAAACATTACAAGAAACCATTGTGGTTACTTGGGGAATTCTCAAGTTTAGATTTTTTAAGAATACAAATAAAAGATAGTAGGGAGGACACAAAAAAGAAGGGTAAAAAACAAAATGTGCCACAAACATGGGGTTAGCACCAAAAACCCAACCCTCAGAAACTTATTGAAAATGCTACAGGTAATAGAAAGTGTTACATTTATGTTATATTTAGTCATGTTTGGAGAAAATAGAATAGTGGCATACCAGAGATGCCTAATACTTGGATAAGAATCAATAATGTTAACTGATAATAGAAAGAATGAAGAACTAATTCACTCTGACTTTCCTTCCCAGCACATAGAAGAGGGAGTTCAGCCCCAAATTTTGTTTGCTTGCTTCAAGAATGTAGAATTTTTATCAAATGGTCGAATTCATAGGGAGATAGACCATTCAATATAAGGAGCTCTCTACTGCAATGGCAAGACTATTAATACAACATACATCTTATAAAGGGAGTTTTACTTTTGGAGAGAAGTTTGTATTATTTTTGAAATCTTTTCAAACATCTTTTAAGGAGTTGGACCAAAAGTTGGAAAGGAGGAATTAGAAAAATTATACATCAAGCCCAAAGATTCAAGCTTTTGACACAAAAACTTATTAGGACAAAAACTGCTGGGAAAACTGGAAAGTAGTATGGCAGAAACAAGATATAGACAAAAATCTCATACCAAGATAAGGTCAAAATGAATACAATATTTACACATAGAGGGTGATACCATAAACAAATTAGGAAAACAGAATACTTTACTTGTTAGATCTATGGATAAGGGAAGAATTTAGGACCAAACAAGAACTAGAGTGTACTACAAAATGAAAAATTGATTATTTTGATTGTACAAACAAAACCAAAGCAACCAAAATTAGGAAGCAGAAAATTGGGGGGAGGGGATGTTGCAACAAGTATCATAAAGGCCTCATTTAAAACTGAGTCAAATTTATAAAACTACAAGTCATTCCCCAATTGATAAATTATCAATGCATATAAACAGGCAGTTTTCAGACAAAGAAATCAAAGCTATCTATAGTCATAAGAAAAAATACTCTAGGTCATTATTGATTAGGGAAATGCAAATTAAAACAACAGATATCACCTCATACCTATAGGACTGGCCAATATGACACAAAAGGAAAATGATAAATTTTGGAGGGGATATGGAAAAACTGGGACACTAATGCACTGTTGGTGGAGTTGTGAAGTGATCCAACCACTGGAGAGGCATTTGGAACTATGGCCAAAGGACTATAAAACTCTGCATACCATTTAATACAGTAATACCACTGCTGACTTTATATCCCAAAGAGATAAAAAAGAGGGGGACCTACTTGTACTAAAATATTCATAGCTCTTTGTGGTAGTGCTAAAACCTGGGAATTGAGGGGATGCCAATTAATTAATAGCTGAACAATTGGTAGCATATGATTGAGATGGAATATTATTGTGCTATAATAAATAACAAGCAGGATGCTTTTAGAAAAAACTGGAAAGACTTACATGATCTGAAGTTAGGAGAACCAAGAGAACTTTGTACACAGTATCAGCAATATTTTATGATGATAAACTATGAATGACTTAACCATTCTCAGCAATACATTGATCCAAGACAATGCCAAAGAACTCATGATGAAACATGCTATACATCCAGAAAATAGTGGATATTGTCTGAATACAAACTGAAGCATACTATTTTTCACTCCTCTCCCCTCCCCTCTCCTCCCCTCCTCTCTGCTCCTCTCCCCGCCTCTCTCCTCTCCTCTCCTCTCCTCTCCTCTCCTCTCCTCTCCTCTCCTCTCCTCTCCTCTCCTCTCCTCTCCTCTCCTCTCCTCTCCTCTTCACTTCCTTTCTCTTTTCTTTCCTTTCTTGCTTTCTTTTTCTAGTCTTACTGTACAAAATTACTAATATGGAGTTGTTTTCCATCATTACACATGTATAACCTATAACAGATTGTTTATTATCTCAGGGAGAGGGGGGAGAGAAAGTAGGGGAATGGATAGAATTTAGAACTCAAAACAAAAACAAAAACAAAAACAAATGTTAAAAATTGTTTTAACATGTAATAAGAAAAAATATATTATTTAAAAAAATCATTTTCAATGTTGCCAAGATGGTCCTAGACACAAAAACCCAGCTTATCAGTGTCAACACAGATATTTTCATGGTGATGCTGAATGGCTATGAATCATGAAACATCATACTTTCTGAATATTGGGAATTTCAGGTCAACCAAAAAGTAATAGAAAGACATGGTGGATTTAAGCTGGCTGCTGCACATTACCAAGGATGATTTACATAATAGAAGCAATATAAAAATCATGACTGGGAAAAGGCGGTGGATCAGTCAGGTAGTAAGAGCAAGGGATAACTGATAGATAATCTATGTGCTTAGTATGTATGCTGAGGGAGGCATCCAATACATTAGATATATCCTCTATGGAAGATTTGTAGAAGGGCATGGAAAATAATTGGGAAACTAATATATCATAGGGGGGTTATAAATGGTTTGCACTAATGTAAAGGGTATTGATGTCAATGAGATCATGGTTCTGTTAAATTATCTAAGTACGTGATAAAGTGAATCATTTTTCTGTTATTGGTATCATTTGCATTATAGACACTGAATTATATTTTTGAGAAGCACATGCATGATGCTTGACAAAGTTTTTTACATATAAATTATATGGATAGAGCACTGGCTCTGGAATCAGGAGTACCTGAGTTCAAATCTGGCCTCAGACACTTAACACTTACTAGCTGTGTGACCCTAGGCAAGTCACTTAACCACAATTGCCTCACTAAAAAAATAAATAAATAAATAAAACATCTAAATTATATACTACATCTCTAGATAATTTTTAAAATTTTTATGAATGAAATGATACACATATAACAAAATTTAATGTTAAATAGTTATCAAGCACCTACTAAATTCAAGACATTGTGGAAATGAAGATTAAAAATAAATAAATAAATGGGCCCTGAACTTCTGGAACTTATACTCAAATGATTTAATATGATGCTCGTCCATATGCCACTTATGCATGAAATTTATCTTCTTTTGCAGAAGGGAGAGATTTGATAAATTTTTAAGGTGAATGGAGGTTTAACTTCAAATCTCTGTTATCTTTGTATAGGGAGTGAGTCAATCTTCATGTTTTATTTAATGACTTTTCATGAGTTAGCAAGTATTCAATTAGTGTAAATTCCATTAAGAATGAGCAGAAACAAAAAGGAAAGCAGATCTGTTAACTGTAAAAAACGAGAGAGAAAAACTTCTCTAAATTTCAAAACAAAAATACCAAGTTAATTCACATATAATGGGCCTAAGTCTCTGATGAGCACTACTCAATGACCCCATGTCCCAGGGTACTTAAATGTGATTGGCTTCAGTTCAAACAAAGCCCATTAAATGCTTTATAATGTCAGCTCTAAAGATAAAAATATGCAACATATAAGGAATCAAGGGACTTGCACTGCTTGAGAAGTGCCAATCAGAGAATTGTGCTATTTCTGCATAAAGGAAGAATCTTAGAATGGGATGTAACTGCATGTGGCCTATTTTACTCTCAGATCATTTAAGTTAATGAATTTAATAGTCTTCTATTAATCTGGACCTGGTAGAACTACTCAGCCAACAAGCCAAAAAATGAGAAACAAGGCACTAAAATTGTAAATTAATGTAATTGTCTGATCTAACCAATTTAGGTAAAAAATTCATTAAGGAGGTTGTTATTGTACTTTTTCATAAAATACATCTTTAACTGCCAAAGGAATTGCTGAATTTCTCTGCAGTTCAAGGGTGAATTATCAATTGTATTATTTCCAGTATTCTAGAGCTCAATAGCAATCTTACAATTAACACTCAACAGTCTCCTTGATGAAAGTAGGTATTCCTGAGCAATGGCGTGATATTCCTAATGTTACACAAAGAAAAAGTTGCTATATTGAACACCCTGTAACACCTTGAGCGAAGGTAGTTCTTTTGAAATCTCAACTAGGAAAATAGGTATCCTTATCATATATAGTATATCATCAAGGGACAGATAAGTGGTACAGTGGATAGAGCACTGGTCCTGAAGTTGAGAACACCTGAGTT
>NC_057862.1:514505681-514528181 GCF_019393635.1 Dromiciops gliroides
CAGTAGGCAAAAAATGTTTCTTTTTCTTAAGTTAAAATAAAATGTTGGATTCATTTAACTTAGTCCTGAACATTTCGGGATTAAAAATAATAATAACAATAGCAACAATAATAATAGTAACTAGCATGTAAATAGTGCTTCAATGTTTGCAGAACATTTTTACAAATATTATATCATTATATCAGCACTGATCTATAAGTGCTATTATTATCCCCAATTTATAAAAGAGGAAACTGAGACAAAGAATCAAATGAGTTGCTGAGAGTCACACCCCTGGAATCTGAAAATGGTTTCAACTAATTTCTTTCTAAATCTAAATTTGGTGTTCTATGCATTGTGCCACTTATCTATATCTGATTTATTGTGGACTACTGAATTTACAAATATATATGGATATTTTTTAAAAGTTCCTTTTATTATTTTCATTTATAAAACAGCTAGAGATTGTAATGAATACAAGTAATAAGAGTGCTTTGAGGACTGAATTTACTAATGAGTACAGAGTTCACCCACAATGACAAAGTCTAACATAAGGCAAGTTGGAGAATGGACACAAGACACAGTTAGAGGATTTGGGTTTAAATCTGATTTCTTTTAGCGATTGTGTATATGAGTTTGAGTAAGTCTCATCTCCTCTCTTGGCCTGTATCATCAGCAAAGTACAGTACTGGAGTAAAGGAGCTCTAATATTATTTTCTAATGCATATCTCCTGTAGTTCTCTACTATTAAATAAAATTTAATAGCATTAATTTTCTTAAAAGAGGCTGATGGACAGCTAGGAGGCACAGTGGACAAAGCACAGGCCCTGGATTCAGGAGGACCTAAGTTCAAATCTGGCCTCAGACACTAGAAACTTACTAGCTGTGTGACCCTGGGAAAGTCACTTAACCCTCATTGCCCTGCAAAACAAAACAAAACAAAACCAAAACCAAAAACCAAAACCAAAAACAAAAAAGCAAACAAGCAAAAAAGAAGCTGAGTAACCTGGAATACAGTGATGGTGCTTTCCCTCTTCCTGGCCTAGTGTCAACACATCTCTGGCACACTGATGATTTCTGAATGATACATTTTTAGGAACAACATTGATAAACCTGAGAGTAAGCAAAGGAAATCTAATTGGATTTTTTGGGGGGAGTGACATGGATCATTTATTTATTGCTGATGTCAAATGAAGTTTAAAGTAGATTTCAACAAGATGTTCTCACTAGAGAATTTGAATGCCATTTAAATTGATTTCTTAAGAAATTATGAGTTCAGGGGCAGCTAGGTTGCACAGTGGTTAGAACACCGTCCCTGGAGTCAGGAGTACCTGAGTTCAAATGAGACCTCAGACACTTAACACTTACTAGCTGTGTGACCCTGAGCAAGTCACTTAACCCTAATTGCCTCACTTAAAAAAAAAGACATTATGAGTTCTACTTCTTCTAAATATTATTTGATCCCAATAAATAATACCTTTACTTTTATGATAAGACAGTTTGCCTTGATGATTACTATTTTTAATGAAATATTTATGGTTTAAATGTGAAATATTTAGGCTTAAGTTTTTATAAACTTTTCTAAAACAAGGTTTTGAAATTCACACAAAAAATTCTTTCTATCACCAGGTATCAATATAGATATTGAAATAACAATACGTTTTTTGAAATAATTCTATAATTTATATTTTAATCATCAATCCCATTGAAAATCCAACTGGTTTTCTAAGTTGTTGATCTTTTTTAAGATAGCACATTAACTCTAGATCTAATATTAAACCAAAATTATAGAAATTCTAGGATTGGAGAATTAAGGTTGGCATAGTTTATGTCTTCATCAGTTTTCAAGAACAAGATCATACATATGAAAAGACAGGTGAAAGAATAATAAAATATTATTTCATATTTATATAAACCAATTAGCAAAAACACATATCCTCACATATTCCAGCATATAATTGTTAGAATCACTATTATTATTAGAGATACAAAAGCTATTGTCCTAATTTGATGATTTACATCTCTTAGTAGATAGCTATTTTCCAACTCAATGGTATATAAATCTTTATTGTAAGATGTCAGGTTTGGCTTAGGATTTCAAATGCATGCTTAGGAAACTGTTGCTTCCATAGGTCTGCCCTTTAAACATTCCAGAAAGGTTCATGAAAGTTGGAGGCTTATGGGATCACAACTTTTATAATATTTTTTTCAAAAGAAATCTTACCTCTTCAGTAAGAGTTATGAAAATAATAATTATATGTACAAAATTGTTGCATCATTTAAAATGTACCCTGATAGTGTTATCAAGTAGCAAAAATAAAATAAGTATCTGTACAAGAAATTCTTAGTTATATGTAATTGCAAAAAAAGAAAGAAAGAAAGAAAGAAAGAAAGAAAGAAAGAAAGAAAGAAAGAAAGAAAGAAAGAAAGAAAGAAAGAAGAAAGAAAGAAAGAAAGAAAGAAAGAAAGAAAGAAAGAAAGAAAGAAAGAAAGAAAGAAAGAAAGAAAGAAAGAAAGAAAGAAAGAAAGAAGGAAGGAAGGAAGAATAAAAATTCTTGAAGTAATCTAAATAGCCAACAATGAGTATGGAATATTTAAAAATGAAGAAGCACAACCAGAAGAAAGGAAAGCATATTAATTTTAATCGTTTGAGGAAAAATAAAGAGAATGAATTGACAGACACCCAATGAGAACTTAGTGAGAAATAGAAGGGACTTTAAAAGGTTATGATACTATAATCATGCAAATGAATGAATTCAAATGTAAGCAATTGTAAATCAAGTAGTTATTTAAATTAAAGTTGTGTTAAATGTTTATATTTTTTCTTAAATATGAGGTCTTCTAGCAAAAATCTTCTCATTTGTATCAATTATTAGATGTGTAAAATGCCAGAGAACATGCCCCCCATCAGCCTCTTCCTATATTTTACAGGCAACCTCGTCTCCACATCTAAGTACAGGTTTCTTTGCTAGGCAAAGCTCTTACCTAACTTCCTACATTTTTTGGAAACCGTTATCTCCCAGCTCTAATTCTGCCAAAGAGAGAGATGGATCATAGATTTAGAGCTAGTGTGGATGTTCAAAGTCGTCTAGTCCAAATCCCTTTTTATATAGGTAAGAACACAGGAGTTCAGAAAGATTGATTGACATCCCCATGGTCATGTCTGTAGGGAATGGCAGATTTGGGTTTCAAATCCAGGTCATCTGATGTCAAATCCAACAATCTTTCCACTGTACCACAAGATACCTTCTTAAGAGCCTTTCCTTATAATAGATACATAGTTACTTCAGATCTGAGCCCCAAGGTAGTTTTGCCTGATGTAAACTTGCTCCCTAGCAAGAATTATATTCTCTCTCTCTGTCTCTCTGTCTCTCTCTGTCTCTGTCTCTTTCTCATAGTATATGGTGGTCAGAGGATATAGGACAAAGAACAGGAACTGTCTAGATCTTCCATAACAGTCATATTCCTGGTGTCAAAGCATTTCTCATTCAGCTGTTAGCAAGAGAGATTTTCTTTCCTTTAAATGGTAGAAGCTGTTTAGTGTAGGTTGAAGGAGGGAAGGGAATCAGCGATTACATAGTGCCTACTATGTGCCAGGCAGGGTTCAAAGTTGTTTTTTTTTTAATACTGCCTAAATTGATATAACATAGAAGGGTATTATAAGAATAGCTAATTTATTGAAAATAGTGCTATAAGAAGATTGATTAAAGGAACCAGAATAATTTAGCCTGGAGAAGAGAAGAGTTAAAATGTGTGTGTGTGTGTGTGTGTGTGTGTTTTATTTTTTAATTTTCTCTAATACTTAAAGGACTGTATGTTGCGGAGAGCTTCATCTCTTTCAGTTTGGCGTAGAACAGATCTATAAGCAAAGGGTGGAAGTTTCAGAGAGGCAAATTTAATCTAGAAACCAGGAAAAATCTATCAATAATGAGGGCTCTCCCAAAAGGGAATTAGACTTCATCACTAGAAGTCTTCTAAGGGAAAGTGAATGACCACTTGTTAAGTGTATTATTAGGGAAAATTTTTGAGTAGAATGTTTCAACTGAATGTCCCTTGGGAACTCATTCAAGTCTGAGACTCTATGATTCTATGATACAGCTAAAATACAGTCTAGGAAAGAATTCTTTTTCTCTTAAGTTCACAACTTCCTTAATGTCTCTTATGAAAAGAATGAATCCCAAGGAAGGATGGCTTCCCATAACTTTGGTATTCAAAATTATCCTAGTCATAATAATATTTTATGTTGTTCTTGAATGCAAACATATAAAATATAACCATATTTTATATTTTTAGAATATTGATACTTCATTTTTATATTAACTTTGTTTCTCAATATATGAATTCCATTGTCTTATTCAGAGAGATATGCCTCGTTACAAAAAAATAAAACAAAAGAAAAAACACCAGATCAGCAAAAGTACCCAATGTATCCACAGCCCTAGAATATGTAATATCCTAAACCTATAGTACTCCTCCTTTCAAAGATGTGGAGGAAATGAATTTTCATGTATATCTCTGGGATTTAGCTTACATATTATATTTACACATTTATAAATTTTATTTTTCTGTTCTTTTAATTTACAAAGTAGTAGTTCTGTATGTATAATGTTTTATCTCATTTACTTAATAAAGTATCAGTACATATAAATCTTTTGATGCTTCTCTGAGTTGTTCATCTTGCTTATTTTTTACAGTAAAATAGTATACGATTACATTTATGGGCTAGGTATACTCCAACTGGTGGGCATGTACTTTGTTCTTTGATATTCCAAAATTTGCTATGATAAATATGCTGACTTGTATCATTCTGTATTTTGTCATCTTTTCGATTATACCATAGTCATCATGAGTCTTTGCTAATTAATAATACTTGTTCTTTTTTAGATAATTAGAACTGTTTACCAGTACCTACCAGTATAACTTAGAAATTTTGATTCCAACAATTTTGGATATAATTATTATTTCTTTTTCTTCCCATGTCACCTTTTCCCATGGATTTTAAAACCCAAGGACTATCATTTTTTTTAACATTTCTTAAGGGAAAAAAAAAAGATTTAGAGTCATATTGTTATATGCACATAAGTTCAATTCTTCCCCCTCTTTATCACTGAGTTGTCAATATTTTTAGTCTACTTTCCAACATGTATGCATTATCAAAAAAGCCCAACATTTTGCTTGAATGCTTGAAAGCTTCTTATGCCCCAAAGACTATTTCAACATTCCATTTCAGAGACAGTGTGGTATGTTTGAAATAATGTTGACCCTGTGTCAAGAAGATTGCACTTCTAACTTCTATTAACTGTATGAATGTGTACAATTTACATAAATTCTCTAAGCCTCAGTTTCTTCATTTCTCAATTATCCAAATTTTATCCTGTATGTAACTTTCTTGCTATAGTTTGCATGTTGTCTCCCCATTAGACTGTTAGCTCCTTGAAAGTTAGAATTGCCTTTTTCCTTTCTTTGTATTCTCAGTGCTTAGACCAGTACCTGGCACTTTTAATAAATATTTATTGACTCAGACTCAGCTGAAATAAATGAGGATAACAGATAGGAAGCCTATCTCACGGAGTATTTGTGAAGATTAAGTGGAAAGTTGAATGCAAAGGTCTTTGCAAACAGGACAGTATTACATAAATGTCAGTCACACTCAAAGAAGGTCAATACACCAAAGGAAACTCATGAATAGAATACAAAACACTGAATTAAATATTGAGGTAGATAACATAAGGGAGGTAGCACTGTTGAATGGAAAGGTCACTGGACAGACTTACCTGATTTGTAGACTTGGCTCTGATTTTTCTTACCCTTGGGGCCTTAGGCAAGTCCCTTAACTTCTCTAAGTCTCAGTTTGCTCATCTGAGGCAGGAGGCAGGTTGGTGGCCCAGTAAAGAGTGGGGCCTGGAGTTTTGAACACCTCTGCTAAATCTGACCTCAGATAATTAATAGCTCTATGACCCTGGACAAGTCACTTAACTTATCTCTGTCTGAACTGTCTCAAGTGTATAATGTTGATTTGGGAAGTGCTTAACAGAGTACTGGGCATATAGTCATCACTTTCATAAGTGTTGAGTTGACAAGATTATTGCTGACAGTTTCCTTCCTTCCTTCCTTCCTTCCTTCCTTCCTTCCTTCCTTCCTTCCTTCCTTCCTTCCTTCCTTCCTTCCTTCCTTCCTTTACTCCCTTCCTCCCTCCTTCCCTCCTTCTTTCCTTCCTTCCTTAACAAAAATAAATTTCTAGATGAAATGAACTCTAGGCTTCCTTTATGCTCAGAAATTCTTGAGTTTATAAGATCTTTATTAAAACACCTGGACTCTGGCCTATACCTTTACCATATACTCATTCATATGTTCCAGGAGCAGCATATTGTCCAGTTGAGAGGATAACTTCCAATCATGTCCTAACAATTTAACCATGTCCTAACCCCATGACATTGGGTAAAGGAAAGAAAAACAAAAGAGGGGGCAGCTGGGTGGCGCAGTGGATAAAGCACTGGGCCTGGATTCAGAAGGACCTGAGTTCAAATTTGGCCTTAGACAGTTGACACTTACTAGCTGTGTGACCCTGGACAAGTCAACTAACACCCATCGCCCCCACAAAAACAAAAACAAAAACAAAAACAAAAGAGCACAAAGTAAGGGTTGCAAACTCCTCCCTCCATCACAAAGATAATTTCTTCTTTCTTCTTTTCTTTCTTTCTCTTTCTTTTTCTTTCCTTCCTTCCTTTCTTTTTCTTCTTCCCTCCCTCACTTCCTTTCTCTTTTCATTTCTTTCTTTCTTTTTTCTTCTTCCCTCCCTCCCTCCCTTTCTCTTTTCCTTCCTTCCTTTCTTTCTTCTCAACTTTCCCTTCTTTATTTCTTTGTTCATTCCTTATTGGGAAAAAAAGAAAATGAGCGTAGGTATAAATGGGGTCAATAAAAGGTGGTTGAATTTTCTTCTTTGTGATAAAGAATATCAAATCACTGTTGTGGGTGTACTTTTTTTTCTTCCTTGCCTTGGGTCCCCAGCTCTATAATTTGAAGGTAAGAATCCACTTTGCTGAAGAAATGGCCATGCCCTTCAACTTGTCATCCACCAATTTCTATTATTTTATACGAACTCTTTTTTTAAAGGACTCCTATTGTTCATCCATCATAAAAATTGAAAGAAAAACACATTTACTCAGAGATATAAATCATAGCTGAAAGTTAGAGTTGGCTTTAGCTATTGTTCTTTAGGGTCAGAAGAGTCTTCATCTTTTAAATACCCTGACAAAATGGCCCTTCTGTTTTCTTCCTTGCCACTAAATGCTTAGTGGGGAGGTAATTTTATAATTGTAGTTATAAAAAGAAAAAAAAAGACTGATTAGGCCTCCTCTGTTCTGGAATTTTTCCTTACATTTCAATCAAAATAAAAAGTGGAGAGATAAAATAGTAATGGAGATCAAAATTACAATTGTAAGTTGACATCTCTGTTGAATAAGTTCTAATACCATAAGAAAGTCTTCATAAAGAGAAGATACAAACACTCAAAGTGCCGGCTGCTGCCTACTGAGAGAAACAATCATGAAAAAGAAATACAAGTGACTCAAACAAGCCTTACAGATCTTAAATGTGGATAGAATATTTCAAAGGAAAGTTATTTTGACAAGTTATCCCTTTCTTTAGATAAGAATAAAGTTGGCACAGCCACTTGGAGAAACCCTTTTTGACACCTTCTGTAGGTCACCTTTGTACTAACAGTCACTTCACTAAGCATAACTTGAGTTTAGCACAAATAGCTGGTGACACAAGCAAGGAGGTTGTATTCCTTGGAAATATGCATTCACTTTTTTGAATTAGCATTTTGAGCTTCTGTTTTGCACAAGATACTATACTTAATCGTAGAATCTCAGCATTGGGAAGGAACCCAGATATGATCTTGTCCTACACATGCCTTAATAAAAATGTATTCTATGTTGGCTAGGTGTTGTGGCAGTTATAACAAGGTTGTAGAGAAGAGATCACTCAGGAAACCAGAGTTAAAATTCTAACTACTACTTGATGGCTTTTTATGCCTGTTTCTTGATTAGTAAGATGAGGGAATGGGGTTAGGTGGTTTCTAGGATCACTTCTAGCTCTAAATGGAAGGACCTGACCTGGTTTTGGAGGACCACACAGTCTACTTCAGGAGTTAGGTCACACACAAAGCAACAGAAATAAAATGTAATCTAGCCTTAGTGTCTTATGTACATACAATAAGTGCACAGAAATGAAAATAAAATAAGCTACTTCCCACCTAGAGGGATAAGAAAGGGTTACAGTGAGGGAGTAAGGTTTGAGTGGAGATACAAAGGATATTGATAAGTGAAGATGGATAATAGAGTATATTTCAGCTTGAGGAGAAGCAGTAACAAAGTCACAGAAGCTAGAAAATCTAAATCATATTTATGGAATGACTAGAAGATATTTTAGGCTGGAACTAACAGTCAGTTACTAAATAGTAAAAGTGGGAGATTTTGCATGAATAAAATGAGATTGTATTGAGGCAGCCCTAAGTGCCACATAAAGAAGCTTAAAATTCTTCTTTGGGTTATGATAAAACATTGAGATTTCTGAGTTGGAGACTGAAAATGGTGCTCTATTAAAGACTGTTATAATTTTTAAAGATATTGTCAGTGGGTGGTATGAGATTGGTAGGCTAAGGGAGAAATTAAAGGCAGTGAGACCAGTTAAGAAGTAATTACAATAGTACCGGGAAGAAGGAAGGAGGGATTTAAAATGGGAATGGAAATAATGACCACAAAAACAGAACAAAAGAAAATGAAAACAAAACTATTTTGAAACAAGTTTTGCAAATTCATGACTGATTGAAAGCCACATCAAAATTTAGGAGTTGAATGACTAAGTACTATTCAAACAAATGGAAGAATCCAATCAAGTAGATGTCAAAGTGGATAAAGCCCTGGAATTGAGTTCATATCCTACCTCAGACACTTAATAGCTGTGTGACCCTGGGTTAGTCACTTAATATATCTCAGTTTCCTCAACTATAAAATGAGAATAAGATAAGCACCTATCTCACAAGATTGTTGGGAGGATCAAATGGCATATTTTTAACATGCTTAGCCAAGTTCTTGGCGCATATTGGATGCTTACGAAATACTTTCCCAAAATATCCCAAGTAAATAATCATATATTAACTACATACTGTATGCTAAGTACAAAGAAAGGCAAAATTACCCCTACTTTCAAAGACTTTCAGCCTAACAAGGAACAAGCAAGGAGAGGAAAGAGAGGCATAGAGTTTGAAGGGGAGGGGAGGAGATGAGTTAAATTTCCAAGATTGTGATTTGGACACATTAAGTTATCCTCCAAGTACTTGACAATATGAAATAGAGTTCTAAAAGTGGGGAAGGTATTTATAGCTCAGGTGTTATTTACACCGAGAGTACAATGTGTTGAATTCATAGAGATAAATTTTGGAACTCTGACTTTAATTTCATAAAGGACTCCCCAATGAACCACTCCCTACTCATGCAATTTATAGTCTTAGATTGTTGCCTAGATCATCAAGATGTTAAGTAAGTTTTTGAAGGTCAAATAACTATTATGTTGTGGAGACAGAATGTTTTCCTGCCCTTGAAGGTAACTCTCTCTCCACCTTACCACTTGATGAATGGAAGAAAATGTTACCAGATTAGATGAGATAAGCAGAGAAGAGACTTTAGACATAGAAGAATAGTGATCCAAAGACAATTCTAAAACAGCAAAGAATCAATCCTCCAGGTAACGAAATTTAGAGTAGAAAAAACATTGTGATCAGGGTTTCTTGAACACTGCTTTTCAACAATTGATTAACAGGGAGCTGGAGTGCCATTGCTTGGATGGTGAAGGAAGAACCAATGATATGTCTTTTCAGCCTCACTGTCAGTGATGTTATTAAATATCTAACTTTAGAAACCAATACACACATTCAGGAAACCCATGAGGTCCAACACTCAGAAGGTGATTTAATAGCATATCATTTAGTCCTTGGGGGGGGGACTATATAAATATGTGCATATGTGTAAGTTTGTGCATTTATATAATAAACATGTATCCATCAATACATATCTAGTAGGTGCATATATGTTATTTTGAGTACATATGCACATATGTTATTTGGAGCATACACAATATTTGGAGGACATGTTTGTGTCTATATATACAAACAAATTTGTTCACACCCAAAAGTGTATATATAATTTGTGCGTATGTGTGTAAATATAATTATACACACATTTTCCAAATAACATATATTTTAGAGTCAAAAAACTCCTAGAACTCAAATTAAATAAAACTATTACCAAAATAAAATGATTTTAGTTTGCTGCCTTTCAAATGACATTGAGACTTTAAAATGAAATCACCTATTCCCATGTTTCTATGAGAATAGCACACTGGCAAAACAAATCTCTTCCTATTCTGAGGAATTCTTCTGTCAGTTCTGAGGGGCAATAGGTCAGATTCTGTTAGGAAAGTACTACCTTTGTCCTCTATTATATGTCACTATTTGGAACTTAAATACAAGATGAAGCTTAAACTCCAATGGATTCCAAATGGTATTCAAAATCTTCTACAATCTTCTACTAAGTTGACTATCTAATGTTAACTCTTTATTTCTACATTGGCCAGTTTCTCCATGAATATATTATGCTGATATTCCTACTTTAAAATGTTTGTTGATACTCTTCTTTTTATTCCTTTCTATTTAAATTTTATTCATTCTTTAATGTACCTTCCAAGATTCACCTAATCCATGAATCTCCCTTTGTCATGACCATAATTCCCTCCCGTACTCTACTTGTCTGAACTATTGAAATAGTTTAATTATTGGTTTCCTTCTTCCAATCTCTCTTCTCTCCAATATGTCTTCCATATTCCTCCTGAAGTAATCTTGTTAAGGTAACAAATTGATCATCATTACCTCATAGGAAAAAGAACAACAATAATAGCAACAAAGCTCATCACTGCTTCTGTTTTACCAACTGGACAATGTTAAAACTTCTGATGTTAACATTCAAGGAATTTTATAATCTGATTTTGAAGTAACTGCATGACTTTATCTTATTCCTTTGGCCTATGTCTAATCTATGTAAGGAATTGTGATTTGGGGTTTCTATGACCCCATCTTTGGCTAAAATTAGAAACCCTGGCATGTACCCATGCATGCTGACCTCATGCCAGACACCCGCATGCCTACATGGGCCTGGCCAAATCATAATGGGGGCAGCCAGGTGACTAGTGTCCAGAAGCTGGCCTGCTTGTATTTGTAGAGATGGCTGTTAGTTCTGTCAATCAGGGCTTCCAGTCAATTAGACTGGGGGCTCTGTATATGGACAGCCCCATTTCCTGTGGGAGAGAGCCAGGGAGAGAGATGCTTCATAACTGGTTCTCTTTGGAACTGCTGATTCTGGGTGGTGGTGAGTTTACAGGTTGTATTTTTTTCCTTCCACTATTCCCTTTTTCATTGTCCTTAGTTCTATTGACTTTACTTGTGTTTTAAATTTGATCCTATTAATAAAGCCTGTTTTTTTTAAAAATAGGTTGTTAATCTCCTTTCTTACCCCAACATTACGGTGAGCTACCCAACTATCTCTCCCCATACTAAATTTGGCCCTTACACTACTAGACTACTCTACTCTCCATCAATGATTTGAGTCATCTTCTGCGTGTATATGGGCTATCCTCCAGGATGGCCTGCCTTCCACATGAATCTGTTGAATCCTTCTCTATCATGGTTCCTTTTTATCTAGTCACATAGTCACTACTCTCATTTGGGCTCTTATCACTATTTTCTTTTTTTTTTCTTTTTCTCATCACTATTTTAAAGGGCTAATTGGTCTTTTTAGTTCAATCCAATCTCACCTGCCAAAGTGATTTTCACAAAGCACAGAGATGACCATACTATTCTTGTACCTCCCTTTATTCCATGAATTCCAATGTCCTCCTACTGCCTGTACAATCAAAGATAAAGTCCTTTGTTTACCATTTAAAATTCACAACAGGCTGGCTCTTTTCCAGTATCATTATATTCTACTTGCTCCCTCCACATACTCTAAGATTAGCCATACTGACTAGCCTACTTGCTTATCCTTGAACAAACATTCTATCTTCTATATACAAGGATCCTGACTGATGATTTCCTTTCCCTGGAATTCTCTTTTTCCAATCTGTGACTCTTAAAAACCTTGGTTTCCCTTAAGAATCAGCTAAAGCACTATCTTGTCCAAGAGGCATTTGTTGTTTTTTTCAACAGCTTGTAATAGCCCTTTAGGATTATCTTCCACCTATTTTGTCTTTGTATTGTAAGTTTTGATTAACATATGTTGTCACTTCTTTTAGAATCCCAGCCTTTTTGAGACCAGGGAATGTTTTAATTTTTCCTTATATCCCAGCGCATTATATAGTAATTATCACACAGTAACAAAAATCTGTTGCTTACTGGCTTGACTGAACCCCACATCTAGTGCTACCTCTTCCATGAAGCCTTCTCTTATACTCACAGGTGAAGGTAATCTCTTCTTCCTTAAATTTTCATCTGATTAGCTAGACTTCTCCTTTGTACTTATTTTTTTTCAATTGTATCAACATTATTACTGTGCACCTTTTCCCCTATTAGTTTTTTTTAAATGTTTCTTATAACAGGGTTTGTATTATATTTATCTACATATCCCCAGTGTCTATCATATTGCATTTGCCTTTTAAATTGAACTGAAAACTTCTTTCTGTACTCTGGTGCACATTCATCTCAGCCTCCTCTGATTTCCATTAATATTTAGTACCTGTGCCATGCATTTTTACTCCTGATCATATAGGCTATTTTAATTTTCTAATTGGTTCTGTAAGAAAATAATGATTAATAATGGACTTCTTAGGGGACCCAGGGATCAGATTCTCAGTGCTCCCTCTCCCAACTCCAGAAAGTCCAGTTCTTGAGAAGTTTCAAATCTTTTCTGGTGCAAACCCAAGGGAACAAAAGAACTGGAGATAGACTTTTTTGTCTGCCTCAATGAAGGGCTGATGCCACTTTGCCTTAATCAACTTGAGCTAGGGTCTTTTTTCTGGTGTCATCTGTGGAGTTCATTTAAATTTGAACCACCTTTATATCATGTCAACCAATGGAATTGAATGATGCCAATCAATTAGTTTTGATCAATGCATAATGACTCATCTCTATCAAAAGAGTAAGAAAATTCTGGGAAGAGACAAAGACCCCTCTTGGCTTGGCACACTCTTGCCTCTCTGGCTTTTAGGTCTTCTTTACTCCCTTAGGTTGCCTTGAGACAGCATAGTCCTCTGGGACATTTCTCCTGCTTGAGCTAACTGCCATTCTAAAGCTCTCTCCCTGGTTTCTCTACTATGCAGCCTGAGACCATGAGAAGTTAGGGAGACATATGACCAATTCTTTACTGCTATATAATATTAATAAATTAAATATGCTTACCCTAAAATGGTACCTATAGTAATATCAATTATTTTTAAAAAAAGTTCATTTGTATTAGTATTCAATTCCTAATGATATTGTAAGCTTCTGTGGACAAATAAAGCAAATACAGAACTCTATGCCTCTATTTCCCACAGTTCTGAGCAGAAGTTCTTCTGGAATTCACTGGAATGTTTGTCTGTTACTGAGTAGCGCAATCTCTAAAAAACTCTGCAGTAGACCCCATGCTCCAAAAGGGCAGGGAATTTGTGTTGCTTTAACTTTTTGCACTTGTGCGCTTGTGCATAAAACAGATACTTAATAGATATCTAAGGAATAAATAAATATATATATGGAAAAGGAGAACTGATAATAAAACACTTGAAGATGTATATCTCTAAATAAAAATACATATCTAATAAGTTTAACATATGTAAAGTGTTTTGTTCATAAAGATAAAGAGCACTTCTACTTTATAAAACATACATATGTGTGCATATATACATTAATAATAGATATAAAAATAATAGATATAAAGGTTTACAAAGCACTTTACATCTGTTTTTACCACTTCACAAATGAAGAAACTAAAGCTGAATAGGGTTATTTAGTTAGTAAGTGTCTGATGCCAGATTTGAAATCAGGTCTTCCAAGTCCACCAGAGTTCCATCCAATGTGCCTATACACAAACTTACAATAAATGAAAACTTTTCTAAGTAAAAAAAGGGGAGAGGAATCTATTCTATTTGAATTCATTTATTTCAGTATTACCTAGTATTGTCTACTTACCAGGGAAAATCAGGAAGAATTCTCTTCTTCCCCTACTCTGAGTCTCAGCATATCTACATATGAGAGACATTCACGGGGAAGAAAAATCAATTGTACAATCATACAACTTCATCCTTATAGTAGAAAGAATAAAGGACAATGCTGACATCTGGTTCTACTCACAGGATACATAATAATTGTATGTCAAAAGTGGTATAAAAGAAATGTAACAAAGATTGTGGGGCTGGTAATGAGGGAAATCATATTTTTTAGCTTACACAAGTACAACATTGTTCAAAAACTGTTTATTCCTTCTACAAATATGACCTTTTTGGTATGCTTAGATCACCTTTCACATACATCATTTTCTATTTAAAGTTCCAAGCATACCCAGCAATTCATAAAAACATAGTCCAGTGCCATGTCTATTTCCAAATTCTGAGAATGAATATATTTACATTACAACATAGGCATATTAGTATCTGATGGCAATTTCACCCCATTTTCTTTGTGTTTTTTCTAATTTCCTATTGGGTAGAGTATATAGAAGAATGTTTAAGTACAAAAGAACCCACATTTTTATGAGGATGAGAAAAATTTCCATTTCTCCAAACCCTAGACATCATTCTTTGGTGTATGTTGGTGATACATGGTGGTACAGACAGTAGGACAGAAAGTTCTAAATATAAAATTCCTGAACAAAGAAGACCGTTGAGAGGCAAGTATCTGATTAGTCCATGCTACTGTACTGTGCTCTCCTCCTTGCACAGATTCCTAGCATGAATCTGAAAGTAGGGTATAACTAAGGCAAACAGTGGAAAAAATTTGCCATTTTAGAATTCTGAATCATTGAATCACAGCATCACAGCAATTTGGGGATTCTTCTCACTTAGGTTCCTAACCCACACAGTTTCCCATACATAATAGGGTCACATGGTAGAAAGTATATTGAGCTAGGAGGGAGAAAAAAACTAAGTTCAAAACAAATTTCTACCACTATTTGGAAGTCTGACCAAAAGCAAGACATTGTCCTTCTTCTAGGTCTTAGTTTTCTATTTTATAAAATAAGGAACTTTTAGATAATTATAGTTTTTCCTTAATGAAATAATGTCCTCAATGAAACTTCTACATTATCTCAAATGTTTCTTCTGTTTTTTTTTTTATTTCAAATACTGTATTGATCCAAAAATCTAAAACTTGGTCTTCAACACCATCTCTTTATCCAGATGCTGAATTCCCATATCTTTAAGTCATATAGGTCCATAACTTTAGTTTTCTTTGCCATAACATCCTGTTGGTGTAACTGAATTTAAATACAGATATGGCTTTAAGATACGTATCAAGAAATAGCTGATTCTGGAGGCATAAGGAATTAGTGAGAGTCAAAGAAATGATATAATTTCTCCAAGGACACAGGGAAAATTGAGCTAAGTTAGGATTTAAACCCAGATCATCTGACTCTAAATCCTGTGCTTTTTCTACTATACAACTAGAGTAGGTCATTATCATTTTATTTGTCTGTTTGTTTTGTTGAAGTGATAATGATACTATAATTCAATTGAGTTCAATCTTATTCAATGAACATTTAGTAAGCATCTTTTCAGTGCTATATACTCTGGTAGGTTCTGGATATATAAAGGCAAAAATAAAGTAAAATAAAATAAAGAGGCCATGAAGAAACATTTGAATGAATGGACTAAGCAAGAGATTAATATGTTAGGAACTTAATATTAGATTTCATAAATATATGGAGCAGACCTATGGTTTCACTAGTATAAGGAACTACAAGGTGAGGAATCTCCTACTATCAATACAGCCAAATAATTTCTCTATGACTAAGCATTGTAGATAGTTGTTTAATAAATGTAAAAAAAATCAAGTGACTTGCTCAGGATCACATAGCATCTATGAACCAAAGTCAGGATTTGAGCCCAGATCGTCCTGGTTTCAAGGCCATTGTCTATCTACAATGCTATGTTGCCTCTCAGTTTTACTTCATAGTAAAAATGAAATGGGGATGGTATTACATACATATAGGGAGAACTTGAGCATATCAAAGAAAATCATCCTGTGTCTCATTTTCTCACACAAAATAATTAGGTCAGTTCAATTAGACAAAAGCATTACATGAATACTGATTCCATGAGAAGACCGAGAATCTAACACTTCTCTACTGTCTGGCAACACTTGATCTAGTCTATTGTTCACAAAGTGAGAATGTGTGTCAATGTCAAGTTAAAAAAAAAAAAACTTTAAAATATGTGCATGATGTGAATCTTCCTTTGTCATGTATAGGAAAATCAGCCTTATGTAGAAATTAATCATTTATAGAAAGAATATCGAAGACACTTCTTTTGATTCAAGAAAATGTTTCTGACTCAAAGCATATGAAATAATCTCCATTCAAAAGTAATTAAATTTATAATAAATTATATATATATATAACATAACTATATGTAATACATATTCAGTTCTTTGTAGTTTACTATTAATAATAGGTAAATGAATGAACAAAACTAACAAATATAGAGTCCTGACTTTTACAGAGACACATATCCAGCATATGTCAGAGACATAACTTAAAGTCAAGTGGTCAAGACTCCAAGTCTGACTTTCTATCTAATGTATTTTTTTACTTCTTTTTATGAGTGTTCTCTTACAAATATAATTGACATTATCCTAATATTACAGGCAAGGAAAGTGAGGCTAAGGAAGATTAAAGGACGTGTCAATGGTCACACGGCTAGTAATTGAGGATTGTGTGATACTAGTTTTAGAAATTTATCCATTATAGTAAACAGCTCCCCTTTCCCCTTAAAATGTATAAATATATCAAAATATGTATTAAATGTGTCAATAGCCACATAACACATTATTAAATCAAACAGGAGAGACAAAATATGACATTCATATATTATTTTTAAGTTATATAAAATAATTGCTTTTGGCAACATTATTGAAACAATTACATAAAATATGTTTCCCTTTCTAGATGGAATATTTGAGATTCCTTATTGAATTTCATCAATGCTAGTTGTTTGAAACAAATAAGTACAGAACTTTGAATACAAAGATACTGATGAGGAAGAAAACTATTGTGAAATTATTTTGGGACCTTCTAAATGTAATATATTTACTGTGAAGATGATGGGGAAATGAAAGTCCTCTTAGTAGTCGAAAGGTGACATGTTTAAATTGACAGTGATAATATGACTATATGATTTGATGATTCTTAAGAGCCATGATGTTTACAGAATGGCAAATTGTAAATGTTGATGGTAATTTTGATTATCTCAGAAGCCATGTTTTAATAACATTTGCCTAATAAATGAATTAAATTCCGTTTATGTAAAGACATTAGGAAGATTTTCTAACTTGAAAAAGCCACCATTTTATTGGGAAAGTAATTTCACCAATTTATTTCTATTCAGCAAACACTAACCACATGGGAAACAACTATGTGTGAAACAACTGTCTCTCACAAACAACTATTATACTTCTAAAAATAGAATAATTGAAGAATATACTTAACACTTTAGTAGCCAAATGTCCACTTTTTGATGATGATGATGATCCTAAGCACATTAGACTTGCTGATTGAGTCTTACAATCCTTTGGCTAAATAAGGTAAAATGTTGTTTCCATACAAATTACACCAACATAATTCCATAACCAGTAGGCTTTGTTTGTGGAGATCAATTTTGAATGTGTACTCCAAATCTGCAAATCTCATGTATCAAGTATTTATATTTGCACTACTCTCAAACGCCATCTATGATGGATAACATTGGAAGTAACATTTCAACAGCCTTTTCTAACTGATTCAAGTTCAAAGATTTCTAAAGTATATAATTATTAAATATTTTGATGAGAGTCCAAGTGAACATTTGAAGTTTAATGAAATCAGTTTTAAAATGAATATTATCCTGATCTTTTATTTCATCACTGATTTGATTGGGATGATCAGCTATGACATCTATCTCTGATGTTTTTAAAAAAATATTCTTGTAAGCTAAAACACAATGTAAGTCAGAAACAACATTTCAACTAAGTCGAACATGTATTAGTGACAAGAATGAAATGGTATTTATCTGGTACAAGCTATCCATGTGTGCATTTCTTCACTTAATAGTAAGTTTCTAAGATTAGATAAATGTTGCCATCATAGGTCAACAGTAGGACTAATCCAAGTTAATTTGTTGAAATGATTATTTCTCAGCAAAATATTTACATCATATTCAATGGAGGTTTTGTCAAATGAGTCAGGCTGCCTCAGGGATAGCTGAAATCTTTCATCTGGCTAGAACAAAGATGTTTGAGGATAAAGTAAGATCTCCCTGCTTTCCTCAGGCACTGATGGCATTTGTCCCTCTCTCAGAAATCACTGGTTGATATAAATGGTTTAAAGGAAATCACAGCTGAAATAAAAAAGAAAGCAAAGAATAACAAAAGCAAATGCATTCACATTTTGCTCTGTATCCGATGAATAAAAGCTGTAGGTAAATAACCTGTACTTTTCCCATAAAGCTTACATTACTAGTCAGTAATGTCAAAATTATCAACAACCTAAGACAGGTAGTTTTGACATCCATCCTTCCTATGTGAAGCTTTATTCATTCTTGCATTCATTTATTCATCATCCATCCATCCATCCATTCATCCATTTATTGTTTTTCATTTCAAACATAGAGACAATTATCCATACTTTAAAGTAGATCCACTGATTAATCAAAAGATGTTTGTTGTAACTGGAAAATAATAAAATATTTATATGGAAAAAAAGATGTTTGTCATCTTAAGGTTCCACAATTAATAGAATAATTTTAATATTAAACTATTTGTCTTTTTTGCTGCCATTTAGTCAAGTCAAAATGGATATATTAAGCACCTACTAGTCAACTGAGTTGTTTAAAGCCTAGTGTTAATGAGGTCAAAGTCAAGAATTTATTCCCCCAAAAATAAATTTCTTTGAAGAAATTTTCTGTGAAAGAACAACATTTAGGAAGAAATTTTTTTTAAAGGCAGTATTCTGTAGCCATAAGCTACACAATGTTCCTCCTGATGCTTTTGAAATCTATACCATTAGCTAAAGGCGATATTGGAAGAGAGAGCATGGATAGCTTAATGCAAGCCATCCTCACAACCGAGATAAGTAATGTGAAGCATATACCCTACTCAAAGTGAGCTGTTGTATATGAATTACAAAAGCAGGATTTCATCCATAAGTGTACCAGTCATAGCCAGGAATAAAATAAATTCTCAATACTAATTTCAAAGACTCTCTTCAAAGATTCCCAAAAATTGGGGAGCCAGGAAACCAGGAAGACTACTAATAGCCTTTCTCCTTCAGCGTCTATGACCATTCAAATTGAATCAGTCACTATTTTTTGTTGTTGTTGTTTATGGCCAAAACATATACATAATTCAGTACATTCCTTTCATCTAAGGTGTCTCCAATGATATCTGCCATTTGAAAATTTATGCATTCTTCAATGTCCATTGCCAATGCAACCTTTTCTGAGCAATATTCTTCCCCTTCTATCCCATTGCAAGAGATTCACCTTCATATTAAATGTCATAACTGATTGTCACACATACACATTGCACTCTAGCCCTTGTTATATTTATGTGTATACCATATTTTCCCATATTAAAACTAAAACATGCTTGAAGGCAGGGATTGGATCTTATTTGTCTGTATCACCCTCAGTGGCCAGCATAGCATCTTGTTTGTAGAATACTTCAATTAGATTACCTTAAATTAATTCCCATAAAAATGAAATACAAGGCATGATTGACTTACTTTCTTATTACCCTTAAATTATATAGTTAAAATTGAAAATCCTATTTGGGAAAATGTGTTCTAACTTTTCTGTATAAAAACTTTAATGATGGTTTACACATTGAAGTTATTTTGAAGCCAATGAGTGTACATTTAGTATCTGGAGATTTAATACTAATATTTACATTAAAAAAATTATAGGTTCCAAGTTGGAAGGAATCTGAGGTGCCAGCCCTCACATACTACAGATGAGGAAACTGAGGCAGACAGCTTAAGAGAGTAAAAGTGGTAATGTTTGAGGCAAATTTGGTCCCAGGTCTTTTTTATTCCTAATTCAGTACCCTTCTACATCATAGGAAATCTTTTTTTAAAGCCACTTGTTAGCACCATCATTGAGCTCTGTAGCATATTTGTGTTTTTTAATTTATGTCATCATGTTTTTTCAGGAGTTGAAGTCTTATATTGAGGGCTTATCTTTTAGTTTTACCATAAATTAGATGATAAGAAGTTGTACTCAGTAAATTCACATTGTGCATTTGAAAATGTTAATGATTATACCTCTAATAAATATCTTGATAGAATCTGATCCATTGGCTACATATCAATATGCACATCATATTTCTCACAATCCTCGCCTTAAGTTGGTGGTCTATGACAGCTGGACAAGGCCTGCTTGCTTGTAATTACTTGAGACTTTTTAAAAATGAACTGGTTCAGTGATGTAGATGTAGGGTAGGACCTGTTCAAATTTCACAAAATATTTCAATGAAGAACACCTTTCTCTTCCTTTATGCACTAGAATCACAAACTAGGGATTTGTTGTGTGCTCCAGAAGCACTGGAAAGGATTCTGGAAAAAATTCTGTAAGGCAATGATGTAAGAAAAACAAATCCTTCAAAAAGATTTTTTTTTTTTTTTAACGAGTGACTGGGTACCACAAGTTATTTTCAAGAAAAGGAAAATGGAGCTTAAAATTGGCCATTATGCAGTCCCTTCTACTTGGTGATCAATTGAGTATATTTAGCTAAAGCAACTGACTCACAGAAGTATTCATATTTAGCAATTCAGAAATATGTAGGATTCAACTGCTAGCTTAAACTAATATGAGATCAATGTAAATTGTATTTTCGACTTTGCTCCCTTATGGGTTGATTTCCTTATTTATAAATGATGCTTCATATTATGTTGAATACCAAGGTATTAAGAGTTGGGTGAATTTATTCTCTGTGTTTGTGTACGAGTGTGTGTCTTCAAAAACACCTTTCCAGTGGCCTTGCTGTGGCTTAGACTTTGATATCGCTTTAGGTGAACAGGTTATCTGTTCTTATTTGGAGTTCTGAGTTTTCAATGCCTCTGAATTACTAAAATTGTCCTGCTGTACACAGACAAGAGATAACTAAGCAACAAACTTTATTTGCTGAAACAACACAGCATCACGGGACAAGATGACAGATTTATAATAAAGATCATAGAGGGAATCATTCAGCAGTTGAAATTTTAATACCAAAAATGTGTATCCTCCCTTTGCTTGAAACCTCCCCTCTTGCCCTCCACTCACTGTAAACTGATGATTTAGAAATGCTACAGTATGATAGAAGGAGCTAAATTGGTGTTTCATGACTTTTGCTTTTGAAGTAAAATAACACATACTCCCTCCCAACACACACGCACACGTGCGCACGCACGCAAGCGCGTGCGCGCATGGAAACACTCTTCAAAATAAACAAACAAAAAAAAATAGCCTAAGACTGCCTAGATGAGTTGTTAGGTTTTGCGGATGGGTACAAAACATTCAGAAAGACAGGACAGGGACTGGGGACAGGAATACTAAGTATCCAGGGTGATCACAATTGCAGCTAGCTCGAGGCAAACCGAGCTCCTCAAAGCTCCCAAGGCAGGTCCCTAGCTGCCTTGGATCTCTGCATTCACGAAAAAGACGTCTCGCCTTTGGCTGGACAGTCCCTGCTTAGCTCCATTTCGCTCCCTCCTGGGCTCACACCTAGAGTGTCAACGCAGCAGGGCGCCCCCGCAGGGCACAGTCTGAGCCCAGGAGGACCCACGTTCTTGCGTAAACTTGTAGTACTGACTGGGGTTCCCACAACAGTGAACAGCTAAAATTCTTCTAGAGACAAGCCAAAGAGCAGACCCTGGCACTAGCAACTGGAAGAGGGAGACACAGAGACGTCTTCTATCCCTGCTTTGGTCAGCCAATTGGCCAAGTCTCCGCCTGCTATTCTAGTCCTCCAAAAATAGTGACCTAATATAGAGATATTTGTATAGGTCCCCGCTACCCGCGCCTCTACCCCTATACACACACTCTTGAGAGCAGAATTATGTTTTCTCTGTGTCATACATACAGACCACTGAAATGTCAGAAGTCAAAGCGGGCCTTGTTCCAGGTGAGACACAAGAGGTGGGCACAGCATGCCCACGCAGCCCCAGCAATAGTATACCGGCTCCTGGAGAGTCCTACCGCCCCTGAGCAGCCAGCGCCCTCCACCACAAATGCACTCGCTCGCGCGCGCGCGCACTCCCCCCCCCCCAA